>NC_090384.1:27470770-27780477 GCF_036365525.1 Heterodontus francisci
CAGTCCAGTACAGACCTTCCAAATAATCCATTCCAGTACAGACCTTCCAAATAATCCATTCCAGTACAGGCCTTCCAAATAATCCATTCCAGCACAGAACTTCCAAATAATCCATTCCAGTACAGACCTTCCAAATAATCCATTCCAGTACAGACCTTTCAAATAATCCAGTCCAGTACAGACCTTCCAAATAATACATTCCACTAAAGACCTTTCAAATAATCCAGTCCAGTACAGACCTTCCAAATAATCCATTCCAGTACAGACCTTCCAAATAATCCATTACAGTACAGATCTTTCAAATAATCCAGTCCAGTACAGACCTTCCAAATAATCCATTCCAGTACAGACCTTCCAAATAATCCAGTCCAGTACAGAACTTCCAAATAATCCATTCCAGCACAGAACTTTCAAATAATCCAGTCCAGTACAGACCTTCCAAATAATCCATTCCAGCACAGAAGTTTCAAATAATCCAGTCCAGTACAGAACTTCCAAATAATCCAGTCCAGTACAGAACTTGCAAATAATCCATTCCAGTACAGACCTTCCAAATGATCCATTCCAGTACAGACCTTCCAAATAATCCATTCCAGCACAGACCTTCCAAATAATCCATTCCAGTACAGACCTTCCAAATAATCCATTCCAGTACAGACCTTTCAAATAATCCAGTCCAGTACAGACCTTCCAAATAATCCAGTCCAGTACAGAACTTCCAAATAATCCATTCCAGTACAGACCTTCCAAATAATCCATTCCAGTACAGACCTTCCAAATAATCCATTCCAGCACAGACCTTTCAAATAATCCAGTCCAGTACAGACCTTCCAAATAATCCATTCCAGTACAGACCTTCCAAATAATCCATTCCAGTACAGACCTTCCAAATAATCCATTCGAGCACAGAACTTCCAAATAATCCATTCCAGTACAGACCTTCCAAATAATCCATTCCAGTACAGACATTTCAAATAATCCATTCCAGTACAGACCTTCCAAATAATCCATTCCACTACAGACCTTTCAAATAATCCAGTCCAGTACAGACCTTCCAAATAATCCATTCCAGTACAGACCTTCCAAATAATCCATTACAATACAGATCTTTCAAATAATCCAGTCCAGTACAGACCTTCCAAATAATCCATTCCAGTACGGACCTTCCAAATAATCCATTCCAGTACACACCTTCCAAATAATCCATTCCAGTACAGACCTTCCAAATAATCCATTCCAGTCCACACCTTCCAAATAATCCATTCCAGTACAGACCTTCCAAATAATCCATTCCAGTACAGACCTTCCAAATAATCCATTCCAGTACAGACCTTCCAAATAATCCATTCCAGTACACACCTTCCAAATAATCCATTCCAGTCCACACCTTCCAAATAATCCATTCCAGTACAGACCTTCCAAATAATCCATTCCAGTACACACCTTCCAAATAATCCATTCCAGTACAGATCTTTCAAATAATCCAGTCCAGTACAGACCTTCCAAATAATCCAGTCCAGTACAGAACTTCCAAATAATCCATTCCAGTACAGACCTTCCAAATAATCCATTCCAGTACAGACCTTCCAAATAATCCATTCCAGCACAGACCTTTCAAATAATCCAGTCCAGTACAGACCTTCCAAATAATCCATTCCAGTACAGACCTTCCAAATAATCCATTCCAGTACAGGCCTTCCAAATAATCCATTCCAGCACAGAACTTCCAAATAATCCATTCCAGTACAGACCTTCCAAATAATCCATTCCAGTACAGACCTTTCAAATAATCCAGTCCAGTACAGACCTTCCAAATAATACATTCCACTAAAGACCTTTCAAATAATCCAGTCCAGTACAGACCTTCCAAATAATCCATTCCAGTACAGACCTTCCAAATAATCCATTAAAGTACAGATCTTTCAAATAATCCAGTCCAGTACAGACCTTCCAAATAATCCATTCCAGTACAGACCTTCCAAATAATCCATTCCAGTACACACCTTCCAAATAATCCATTCCAGTACAGACCTTCCAAATAATCGATTCCAGTCCACACCTTCCAAATAATCCATTCCAAAACAGACCTTCCAAATAATCCATTCCAGTACAGACCTTCCAAATAATCCATTCCAGTACAGACCTTCCAAATAATCCATTCCAGCACAGACCTTCCAAATAATCCATCCCAGTACAGACCTTCCAAATAATCCATTCCAGTACAGACCTTCCAAATAATCCATTCCAGCACAGACCTTTCAAATAATCCAGTCCAGTACAGACCTTCCAAATAATCCATTCCAGTACAGACCTTCCAAATAATCCATTCCAGTACAGACCTTCCAAATAATCCATTCGAGCACAGAACTTCCAAATAATCCATTCCAGTACAGACCTTCCAAATAATCCATTCCAGTACAGACATTTCAAATAATCCATTCCAGTACAGACCTTCCAAATAATCCATTCCACTACAGACCTTTCAAATAATCCAGTCCAGTACAGACCTTCCAAATAATCCATTCCAGTACAGACCTTCCAAATAATCCATTACAATACAGATCTTTCAAATAATCCAGTCCAGTACAGACCTTCCAAATAATCCATTCCAGTACGGACCTTCCAAATAATCCATTCCAGTACACACCTTCCAAATAATCCATTCCAGTACAGACCTTCCAAATAATCCATTCCAGTCCACACCTTCCAAATAATCCATTCCAGTACAGACCTTCCAAATAATCCATTCCAGTACAGACCTTCCAAATAATCCATTCCAGTACAGACCTTCCAAATAATCCATTCCAGTACACACCTTCCAAATAATCCATTCCAGTCCACACCTTCCAAATAATCCATTCCAGTACAGACCTTCCAAATAATCCATTCCAGTACACACCTTCCAAATAATCCATTCCAGTACAGATCTTTCAAATAATCCAGTCCAGTACAGACCTTCCAAATAATCCAGTCCAGTACAGAACTTCCAAATAATCCATTCCAGTACAGACCTTCCAAATAATCCATTCCAGTACAGACCTTCCAAATAATCCATTCCAGCACAGACCTTTCAAATAATCCAGTCCAGTACAGACCTTCCAAATAATCCATTCCAGTACAGACCTTCCAAATAATCCATTCCAGTACAGGCCTTCCAAATAATCCATTCCAGCACAGAACTTCCAAATAATCCATTCCAGTACAGACCTTCCAAATAATCCATTCCAGTACAGACCTTTCAAATAATCCAGTCCAGTACAGACCTTCCAAATAATACATTCCACTAAAGACCTTTCAAATAATCCAGTCCAGTACAGACCTTCCAAATAATCCATTCCAGTACAGACCTTCCAAATAATCCATTCCAGTACACACCTTCCAAATAATCCATTCCAGTACAGACCTTCCAAATAATCGATTCCAGTCCACACCTTCCAAATAATCCATTCCAAAACAGACCTTCCAAATAATCCATTCCAGTACAGACCTTCCAAATAATCCATTCCAGTACAGACCTTCCAAATAATCCATTCCAGCACAGACCTTCCAAATAATCCATCCCAGTACAGACCTTCCAAATAATCCATTCCAGTACAGACCTTCCAAATAATTCATTCCAGTACAGACCTTCCAAATAATCCATTCCAGTACAGACCTTCCAAATAATCCATTCCAGTACAGACCTTCCAAATAATCCATTCCAGTCCACACCTTCCAAATAATCCATTCCAGTACAGACCTTCCAAATAATCCATTCCAGCACAGACCTTCCAAATAATCCATTCCAGTACAGACCTTCCAAATAATCAATTCCAGTACAGACCTTCCAAATAATCTATTCCAGTACAGACCTTCCAAATAATCCATTCCAGTACAGACCTTCCAAATAATCCATTCCAGTACAGACCTTCCAAATAATCCATTCCAGTACAGACCTTCCAAATAATCAATTCCAGTACAGACCTTCCAAATAATCCATTCCAGTACAGACCTTTCAGATAATCCAGTCCAGTACAGACCTTCCAAATAATCCATTCCAGTACAGACCTTTCAAATAATCCAGTCCAGTACAGACCTTCCAAATAATCCATTCCAGTACAGACCTTTCAGATAATCCAGTCCAGTACAGACCTTCCAAATAATCCATTCCATTACAGACCTTCCAAATAATCCATTCCAGTACAGACCATCCAAATAATCCATTCCAGTACAGACCTTCCAAATAATCCAGTCCAGTACAGACCTTTCAAATAATCCAGTCCAGTACAGACCTTCCAAATAATCCATTCCAGTACAGACCTTTCAGATAATCCAGTCCAGTACAGACCTTCCAAATAATCCATTCCATTACAGACCTTCCAAATAATCCAGTCCAGTACAGACCTTCCAAATAATCCATTCCATTACAGACCTTCCAAATAATCCATTCCAGTACAGACCTTTCAAATAATCCAGTCCAGTACAGACCTTCCAAATAATCCATTCCAGTACAGACCTTTCAGATAATCCAGTCCAGTACAGACCTTCCAAATAATCCATTCCATTACAGACCTTCCAAATAATCCAGTCCAGTACAGACCTTCCAAATAATCCATCCCAGTACAGACCTTTCAGATAATCTAGTCCAGTACAGACCTTCCAAATAATCCATTCCAGTACAGACCTTCCAAATAATCCATTCCATTACAGACCTTCCAAATAATCCATTCCAGTACAGACCTTCCAAATAATCCATTCCAGTACAGACCTTTCAGATAATCCAGTCCAGTACAGACCTTCCAAATAATCCATTCCAGTACAGACCTTCCAAATAATCCAGTCCAGTACAGACCTTTCAGATAATCCAGTCCAGTACAAACCTTCCAAATAATCCATTCCATTACAGACCTTCCAAATAATCCATTCCAGTACAGACCTTCCAAATAATCCATTCCAGTACAGACCTTTCAAATAATCCAGTCCAGTACAGACCTTCCAAATAATCCATTCCAGTACAGACCTTCCAAAATAATCCATTCCAGTACACACCTTCCAAATAATCCATTCCAGTACAGACCTTCCAAATAATCCATTCCAGTCCACACCTTCCAAATAATTCATTCCAGTACAGACCTTCCAAATAATCCATTCCAGTACAGACCTTCCAAATAATCCATTCCAGTCCACACCTTCCAAATAATCCATTCCAGTACAGACCTTCCAAATAATTCATTCCAGTACAGACCTTCCAAATAATCCATTCCAGTACAGACCTTCCAAATAATCCATTCCAGTCCACACCTTCCAAATAATTCATTCCAGTACAGACCTTCCAAATAATCCAGTCCAGTACAGACCTTCCAAATAATCCAGTCCAGTACAGAACTTCCAAATAATCCATTCCAGTACAGACCTTCCAAATAATCCATTCCAGTACAGACCTTCCAAATAATCCATTCCAGCACAGACCTTTCAAATAATCCAGTCCAGTACAGACCTTCCAAATAATCCATTCCAGTACAGACCTTCCAAATAATCCATTCCAGTACAGGCCTTCCAAATAATCCATTCCAGCACAGAACTTCCAAATAATCCATTCCAGTACAGACCTTCCAAATAATCCATTCCAGTACAGACCTTTCAAATAATCCAGTCCAGTACAGACCTTCCAAATAATACATTCCACTAAAGACCTTTCAAATAATCCAGTCCAGTACAGACCTTCCAAATAATCCATTCCAGTACAGACCTTCCAAATAATCCATTAAAGTACAGATCTTTCAAATAATCCAGTCCAGTACAGACCTTCCAAATAATCCATTCCAGTACAGACCTTCCAAATAATCCATTCCAGTACACACCTTCCAAATAATCCATTCCAGTACAGACCTTCCAAATAATCGATTCCAGTCCACACCTTCCAAATAATCCATTCCAAAACAGACCTTCCAAATAATCCATTCCAGTACAGACCTTCCAAATAATCCATTCCAGTACAGACCTTCCAAATAATCCATTCCAGCACAGACCTTCCAAATAATCCATCCCAGTACAGACCTTCCAAATAATCCATTCCAGTACAGACCTTCCAAATAATCCATTCCAGCACAGACCTTTCAAATAATCCAGTCCAGTACAGACCTTCCAAATAATCCATTCCAGTACAGACCTTCCAAATAATCCATTCCAGTACAGACCTTCCAAATAATCCATTCGAGCACAGAACTTCCAAATAATCCATTCCAGTACAGACCTTCCAAATAATCCATTCCAGTACAGACATTTCAAATAATCCATTCCAGTACAGACCTTCCAAATAATCCATTCCACTACAGACCTTTCAAATAATCCAGTCCAGTACAGACCTTCCAAATAATCCATTCCAGTACAGACCTTCCAAATAATCCATTACAATACAGATCTTTCAAATAATCCAGTCCAGTACAGACCTTCCAAATAATCCATTCCAGTACGGACCTTCCAAATAATCCATTCCAGTACACACCTTCCAAATAATCCATTCCAGTACAGACCTTCCAAATAATCCATTCCAGTCCACACCTTCCAAATAATCCATTCCAGTACAGACCTTCCAAATAATCCATTCCAGTACAGACCTTCCAAATAATCCATTCCAGTACAGACCTTCCAAATAATCCATTCCAGTACACACCTTCCAAATAAGCCATTCCAGTCCACACCTTCCAAATAATCCATTCCAGTACAGACCTTCCAAATAATCCATTCCAGTACACACCTTCCAAATAATCCATTCCAGTACAGATCTTTCAAATAATCCAGTCCAGTACAGACCTTCCAAATAATCCAGTCCAGTACAGAACTTCCAAATAATCCATTCCAGTACAGACCTTCCAAATAATCCATTCCAGTACAGACCTTCCAAATAATCCATTCCAGCACAGACCTTTCAAATAATCCAGTCCAGTACAGACCTTCCAAATAATCCATTCCAGTACAGACCTTCCAAATAATCCATTCCAGTACAGGCCTTCCAAATAATCCATTCCAGCACAGAACTTCCAAATAATCCATTCCAGTACAGACCTTCCAAATAATCCATTCCAGTACAGACCTTTCAAATAATCCAGTCCAGTACAGACCTTCCAAATAATACATTCCACTAAAGACCTTTCAAATAATCCAGTCCAGTACAGACCTTCCAAATAATCCATTCCAGTACAGACCTTCCAAATAATCCATTCCAGTACACACCTTCCAAATAATCCATTCCAGTACAGACCTTCCAAATAATCGATTCCAGTCCACACCTTCCAAATAATCCATTCCAAAACAGACCTTCCAAATAATCCATTCCAGTACAGACCTTCCAAATAATCAATTCCAGTACAGACCTTCCAAATAATCCATTCCAGTACAGACCTTTCAGATAATCCAGTCCAGTACAGACCTTCCAAATAATCCATTCCAGTACAGACCTTTCAAATAATCCAGTCCAGTACAGACCTTCCAAATAATCCATTCCAGTACAGACCTTTCAGATAATCCAGTCCAGTACAGACCTTCCAAATAATCCATTCCATTACAGACCTTCCAAATAATCCATTCCAGTACAGACCATCCAAATAATCCATTCCAGTACAGACCTTCCAAATAATCCAGTCCAGTACAGACCTTTCAAATAATCCAGTCCAGTACAGACCTTCCAAATAATCCATTCCAGTACAGACCTTTCAGATAATCCAGTCCAGTACAGACCTTCCAAATAATCCATTCCATTACAGACCTTCCAAATAATCCAGTCCAGTACAGACCTTCCAAATAATCCATTCCATTACAGACCTTCCAAATAATCCATTCCAGTACAGACCTTTCAAATAATCCAGTCCAGTACAGACCTTCCAAATAATCCATTCCAGTACAGACCTTTCAGATAATCCAGTCCAGTACAGACCTTCCAAATAATCCATTCCATTACAGACCTTCCAAATAATCCAGTCCAGTACAGACCTTCCAAATAATCCATCCCAGTACAGACCTTTCAGATAATCTAGTCCAGTACAGACCTTCCAAATAATCCATTCCAGTACAGACCTTCCAAATAATCCATTCCATTACAGACCTTCCAAATAATCCATTCCAGTACAGACCTTCCAAATAATCCATTCCAGTACAGACCTTTCAGATAATCCAGTCCAGTACAGACCTTCCAAATAATCCATTCCAGTACAGACCTTCCAAATAATCCAGTCCAGTACAGACCTTTCAGATAATCCAGTCCAGTACAAACCTTCCAAATAATCCATTCCATTACAGACCTTCCAAATAATCCATTCCAGTACAGACCTTCCAAATAATCCATTCCAGTACAGACCTTTCAAATAATCCAGTCCAGTACAGACCTTCCAAATAATCCATTCCAGTACAGACCTTCCAAAATAATCCATTCCAGTACACACCTTCCAAATAATCCATTCCAGTACAGACCTTCCAAATAATCCATTCCAGTCCACACCTTCCAAATAATTCATTCCAGTACAGACCTTCCAAATAATCCATTCCAGTACAGACCTTCCAAATAATCCATTCCAGTCCACACCTTCCAAATAATCCATTCCAGTACAGACCTTCCAAATAATTCATTCCAGTACAGACCTTCCAAATAATCCATTCCAGTACAGACCTTCCAAATAATCCATTCCAGTACAGACCTTCCAAACAATCCATTCCAGTACAGACCTTCCAAATAATCCATTTCAGTACAGACCTTCCAAATAATTCATTCCAGTCCACACCTTCCAAATAATCCATTCCAGTACAGACCTTCCAAATAACCCATCCCAGTACAGACCTTCCAAATAATCCATTCCAGTACAGACCTTCCAAATAATCCATTCCAGTACAGACCTTCCAAATAATCCATTCCAGTCCACACCTTCCAAATAATCCATTCCAGTACAGACCTTCCAAATAATCCATTCCAGCACAGACCTTCCAAATAATCCATTCCAGTACAGACCTTCCAAATAATCCATTCCAGTACACACCTTCCAAATAATCCATTCCAGTACAGAACTTCCAAATAATCCATTCCAGTACAGACCTTCCAAATAATCCATTCCAGTACAGACCTTCCAAATGATCCATTCCAGTACAAACCTTCCAAATAATCCATTCCAGTACAGACCTTCCACAGAATCCATTCCAGTACAGACCTTCCAAATAATCCATTCCAGTACAGATCTTCCAAATAATCCATTCCAATACAGACCTTCCAAATAATCCATTCCAGTACAGACCTTCCAAATAATCCATTCCAGTACAGACCTTCCAAATAATCCATTCCAATACAGACCTTCCAAATAATCCATTCCAGTACAGACCTTCCAAATAATCCATTCCAGTCCACACCTTCCAAATAATTCATTCCAGTACAGACCTTCCAAATAATCCATTCCAGCACAGACCTTCCAAATAATCCATTCCAGTACAGACCTTCCAAATAATCCATTCCAGTACACACCTTCCAAATAATCCATTCCAGTACAGAACTTCCAAATAATCCATTCCAGTACAGACCTTCCAAATAATCCATTCCAGTACAGACCTTCCAAATGATCCATTCCAGTACAAACCTTCCAAATAATCCATTCCAGTACAGACCTTCCACATACTCCATTCCAGTACAGACCTTCCAAATAATCCATTCCAGTACAGACCTTCCAAATAATCCGTTCCAATACAGACCTTCAAATAATCCATTCCAGTACAGACCTTCCAAATAATCCATTCCAGTACAGACCTTCCAAATAATCCATTCCAATACAGACCTTCCAAATAATCGATTCCAGTACAGACCTTCCAAATAATCCATTCCAGTACAGACCTTCCAAATAATCCATTCCAGTACAGACCTTACTAATAATCCATTCCAGCACAGACCTTCCAAATAATCCATTCCAGTACAGACCTTCCAAATAATGTATTAAAGTAAACACCTTCCAAATGATCCATTCTGGTACACACCTTCCAAATGATCCATCCCAGTACAGACCTTCCAAATAATGTATTAAAGTAAACACCTTCCAAATGATCCATTCTGGTACACACCTTCCAAATGATCCATCCCAGTACAGACCTTCCAAATAATGTATTAAAGTAAACACCTTCCAAATGATCTATTCTGGTACACACCTTCCAAATGATCCATCCCAGTACAGACCTTCCAAATAATGTATTAAAGTAAACACCTTCCAAATGATCCATTCTGGTACACACCTTCCAAATGATCCATCCCAGTACAGACCTTCCAAATAATGTATTAAAGTAAACACCTTCCAAATGATCCATTCTGGTACACACCTTCCAAATGATCCATCCCAGTACAGACCTTCCAAATAATGTATTAAAGTAAACACCTTCCAAATGATCCATTCTGGTACACACCTTCCAAATGATCCATCCCAGTACAGACCTTCCAAATAATGTATTAAAGTAAACACCTTCCAAATAATCCATTCTAGTACACACCTTCCAAATAATCAATTTCAGTAGATACCTTCAAAATTATCCACCCCAGTACAGACCTTCCAAATAATCCATTCCAGAACAAAACTTCCAAATAATTCATTCCAGCACAGACCTTCCAAATAATCCATTCCAGTACAGAACTTCCAAATACTCCATTCCAGAACAAACCTTCCAAATAATCCATTCCAATGCAGACATTCTAAATAATCCATGGAAATACTGACCTTCCAAATAATCCATTCCAGTACAGACCTTCCAAATACTCCAATCCAGTACAGACCTTCCAAATAATCCATTCCAGTGCAAACCTTCCAAATAATCCATGGAAATACAGACCTTCCAAATATTCCAATCCAGTACAGACCTTCCAAATACTCCATTCCAGAACAAACCTTCCAAATAAACGATCCCAGTACAGACCTTCCAAATAATCTATTCTGGTACAGACCTTCAAAATAATCAATTTCAGTACAGACGTTCCAAATAATCCACCCCAGTGCAAAACTTCCAAATAATCCATTCCAGTACAGAAGTTCCAAATAATCTATTCCATAACTGATCTTCCAAACAATCAATTTCAGTACATACCTTCCAAATTATCCACCCCTTTACAGACCTTCCACATATTCCATCCCAGTACAAACCTTCCAAATAATCCACCCCAGTGCAAAACTTCCAAATAATCTATTCCATAACTGATCTTCCAAATAATTCATTCCCGTACAGACCTTCCAAATAATTCATTCCAGTACAGACCTTACTAATAATCCATTCCAGTACAGACCTTACTAATAATCCATTCCAGTACAGACCTTCCATATAATTCATTCCAGTACAGACCCTCCATATAATTCATTCCATTACAGACCTTCCAAATAATCCATTCCAGTACAGACCCTACTAATAATCCATTCCAGTACAGACCTTACTAATAATTCATTCCCGTACAGACCTTCCAAATAATTCATTCCAGTACAGACCTTCCAAATAATTCATTCCAGTGCAGACCTTACTAATAATTCATTCCAGTACAGACCTTCCAAATAATTCATTCCAGTACAGACCATAGTAATAATTCATTCCAGTACAGACCTTCCAAATAATTCATTCCAGTAGAGACCTTCCAAATAATTCATTCCAGTACAGACCTTCCAAATAATTCATTCCAGTACAGACCTTCCAAATAATTCATTCCAGTAGAGACCTTCCAAATAATTCATTCCAGTACAGACCTTCCAAATAATTCATTCCAGTAGAGACCTTCCAAATAATTCATTCCAGTACAGACCTTCCAAATAATTCATTCCAGTACAGACCTTCCAAATAATTCATTCCAGTACAGACCTTCCAAATAATTAATTCCAGTAGAGACCTTCCAAATAATCCAGTCCAGTACAGACCTTCCAAATAATCCATTCCATTACAGACCTTCCAAATAATCCATTCCAGTACAGACCATCCAAATAATCCATTCCAGTACAGACCTTCCAAATAATCCAGTCCGGTACAGACCTTTCAAATAATCCAGTCCAGTACAGACCTTCCAAATAATCCATTCCAGTACAGACCTTTCAGATAATCCAGTCCAGTACAGACCTTCCAAATAATCCATTCCATTACAGACCTTCCAAATAATCCAGTCCAGTACAGACCTTCCAAATAATCCATTCCATTACAGACCTTCCAAATAATCCATTCCAGTACAGACCTTTCAAATAATCCAGTCCAGTACAGACCTTCCAAATAATCCATTCCAGTACAGACCTTTCAGATAATCCAGTCCAGTACAGACCTTCCAAATAATCCACTCCATTACAGACCTTCCAAATAATCCAGTCCAGTACAGACCTTCCAAATAATCCATCCCAGTACAGACCTTTCAGATAATCTAGTCCAGTACAGACCTTCCAAATAATCCATTCCAGTACAGACCTTCCAGATAATCCATTCCATTACAGACCTTCCAAATAATCCATTCCAGTACAGACCTTCCAAATAATCCATTCCAGTACAGACCTTTCAGATAATCCAGTCCAGTACAGACCTTCCAAATAATCCATTCCAGTACAGACCTTCCAAATAATCCAGTCCAGTACAGACCTTTCAGATAATCCAGTCCAGTACAAACCTTCCAAATAATCCATTCCATTACAGACCTTCCAAATAATCCATTCCAGTACAGACCTTCCAAATAATCCATTCCAGTACAGACCTTTCAAATAATCCAGTCCAGTACAGACCTTCCAAATAATCCATTCCAGTACAGACCTTCCAAAATAATCCATTCCAATACACACCTTCCAAATAATCCATTCCAGTACAGACCTTCCAAATAATCCATTCCAGTCCACACCTTCCAAATAATCCATTCCAGTACAGACCTTCCAAATAATCCATTCCAGTACAGACCTTCCAAATAATCCATTCCAGTCCACACCTTCCAAATAATCCATTCCAGTACAGACCTTCCAAATAATGCATTCCAGTACAGACCTTCCAAATAATCCATTCCAGTACAGACCTTCCAAATAATCCATTCCAGTACAGACCTTCCAAACAATCCATTCCAGTACAGACCTTCCAAAGAATCCATTCCAGTACAGACCTTCCAAATAATTCATTCCAGTCCACACCTTCCAAATAATCCATTCCAGTACAGACCTTCCAAATAACCCATCCCAGTACAGACCTTCCAAATAATCCATTCCAGTACAGACCTTCCAAATAATCCATTCCAGTACAGACCTTCCAAATAATCCATTCCAGTCCACACCTTCCAAATAATCCATTCCAGTACAGACCTTCCAAATAATCCATTCCAGCACAGACCTTCCAAATAATCCATTCCAGTACAGACCTTCCAAATAATCCATTCCAGTACAGACCTTCCAAATAATCCATTCCAGTACAGACCTTCCAAATAATCCATTCCAGTACAGACCTTCCAAATAATCCATTCCAGCACAGACCTTCCAAATAATCCATTCCAGTACAGACCTTCCAAATAATCCATTCCAGTACAGACCTTCCAAATAATCCATTCCAGTACAGACCTTCCAAATAATCCATTCCAGTACAGACCTTACTAATAATTCATTCCAGTACAGACCTTCCAAATAATCCATTCCAGTACAGACCTTCCAAATAATTCATTCCAGTACAGACCTTCCAAATAATCCATTCCAGTACACACCTTCCAAATAATCCATTCCAGTACAGAACTTCCAAATAATCCATTCCAGTACAGACCTTCCAAATAATCCATTCCAGTACAGACCTTCCAAATGATCCATTCCAGTACAAACCTTCCAAATAATCCATTCCAGTACAGACCTTCCACATAATCCATTCCAGTACAGACCTTCCAAATAATCCATTCCAGTACAGATCTTCCAAATAATCCATTCCAATACAGACCTTCCAAATAATCCATTCCAGTACAGACCTTCCAAATAATCCATTCCAGTACAGACCTTCCAAATAATCCATTCCAATACAGACCTTCCAAATAATCCATTCCAGTACAGACCTTCCAAATAATCCATTCCAGTCCACACCTTCCAAATAATTCATTCCAGTACAGACCTTCCAAATAATCCATTCCAGCACAGACCTTCCAAATAATCCATTCCAGTACAGACCTTCCAAATAATCCATTCCAGTACACACCTTCCAAATAATCCATTCCAGTACAGAACTTCCAAATAATCCATTCCAGTACAGACCTTCCAAATAATCCATTCCAGTACAGACCTTCCAAATGATGCATTCCAGTACAAACCTTCCAAATAATCCATTCCAGTACAGACCTTCCACATACTCCATTCCAATACAGACCTTCCAAATAATCGATTCCAGTACAGACCTTCCAAATAATCCATTCCAGTACAGACCTTCCAAATAATCCATTCCAGTACAGACCTTACTAATAATCCATTCCAGCACAGACCTTCCAAATAATCCATTCCAGTACAGACCTTCCAAATAATGTATTAAAGTAAACACCTTCCAAATGATCCATTCTGGTACACACCTTCCAAATGAGCCATCCCAGTACAGACCTTCCAAATAATGTATTTAAGTAAACACCTTCCAAATGATCCATTCTGGTACACACCTTCCAAATGATCCATCCCAGTACAGACCTTCCAAATAATGTATTAAAGTAAACACCTTCCAAATGATCCATTCTGGTACACACCTTCCAAATGATCCATCCCAGTACAGACCTTCCAAATAATGTATTAAAGTAAACACCTTCCAAATGATCCATTCTGGTACACACCTTCCAAATGATCCATCCCAGTACAGACCTTCCAAATAATGTATTAAAGTAAACACCTTCCAAATGATCCATTCTGGTACACACCTTCCAAATGATCCATCCCAGTACAGACCTTCCAAATAATGTATTAAAGTAAACACCTTCCAAATAATCCATTCTAGTACACACCTTCCAAATAATCAATTTCAGTAGATACCTTCAAAATTATCCACCCCAGTACAGACCTTCCAAATAATCCATTCCAGAACAAAACTTCCAAATAATTCATTCCAGCACAGACCTTCCAAATAATCCATTCCAGTACAGAACTTCCAAATACTCCATTCCAGAACAAACCTTCCAAATAATCCATTCCAATGCAGACATTCTAAATAATCCATGGAAATACTGACCTTCCAAATAATCCATTCCAGTACAGACCTTCCAAATACTCCAATCCAGTACAGACCTTCCAAATAATCCATTCCAGTGCAAACCTTCCAAATAATCCATGGAAATACAGACCTTCCAAATATTCCAATCCAGTACAGACCTTCCAAATACTCCATTCCAGAACAAACCTTCCAAATAAACGATCCCAGTACAGACCTTCCAAATAATCTATTCTGGTACAGACCTTCAAAATAATCAATTTCAGTACAGACGTTCCAAATAATCCACCCCAGTGCAAAACTTCCAAATAATCCATTCCAGTACAGAAGTTCCAAATAATCTATTCCATAACTGATCTTCCAAACAATCAATTTCAGTACATACCTTCCAAATTATCCACCCCTTTACAGACCTTCCACATATTCCATCCCAGTACAAACCTTCCAAATAATCCACCCCAGTGCAAAACTTCCAAATAATCTATTCCATAACTGATCTTCCAAATAATTCATTCCCGTACAGACCTTCCAAATAATTCATTCCAGTACAGACCTTACTAATAATCCATTCCAGTACAGACCTTACTAATAATCCATTCCAGTACAGACCTTCCATATAATTCATTCCAGTACAGACCCTCCATATAATTCATTCCATTACAGACCTTCCAAATAATCCATTCCAGTACAGACCCTACTAATAATCCATTCCAGTACAGACCTTACTAATAATTCATTCCCGTACAGACCTTCCAAATAATTCATTCCAGTACAGACCTTCCAAATAATTCATTCCAGTGCAGACCTTACTAATAATTCATTCCAGTACAGACCTTCCAAATAATTCATTCCAGTACAGACCATAGTAATAATTCATTCCAGTACAGACCTTCCAAATAATTCATTCCAGTAGAGACCTTCCAAATAATTCATTCCAGTACAGACCTTCCAAATAATTCATTCCAGTACAGACCTTCCAAATAATTCATTCCAGTAGAGACCTTCCAAATAATTCATTCCAGTACAGACCTTCCAAATAATTCATTCCAGTAGAGACCTTCCAAATAATTCATTCCAGTACAGACCTTCCAAATAATTCATTCCAGTACAGACCTTCCAAATAATTCATTCCAGTACAGACCTTCCAAATAATTAATTCCAGTAGAGACCTTCCAAATAATCCAGTCCAGTACAGACCTTCCAAATAATCCATTCCATTACAGACCTTCCAAATAATCCATTCCAGTACAGACCATCCAAATAATCCATTCCAGTACAGACCTTCCAAATAATCCAGTCCGGTACAGACCTTTCAAATAATCCAGTCCAGTACAGACCTTCCAAATAATCCATTCCAGTACAGACCTTTCAGATAATCCAGTCCAGTACAGACCTTCCAAATAATCCATTCCATTACAGACCTTCCAAATAATCCAGTCCAGTACAGACCTTCCAAATAATCCATTCCATTACAGACCTTCCAAATAATCCATTCCAGTACAGACGTTTCAAATAATCCAGTCCAGTACAGACCTTCCAAATAATCCATTCCAGTACAGACCTTTCAGATAATCCAGTCCAGTACAGACCTTCCAAATAATCCACTCCATTACAGACCTTCCAAATAATCCAGTCCAGTACAGACCTTCCAAATAATCCATCCCAGTACAGACCTTTCAGATAATCTAGTCCAGTACAGACCTTCCAAATAATCCATTCCAGTACAGACCTTCCAGATAATCCATTCCATTACAGACCTTCCAAATAATCCATTCCAGTACAGACCTTCCAAATAATCCATTCCAGTACAGACCTTTCAGATAATCCAGTCCAGTACAGACCTTCCAAATAATCCATTCCAGTACAGACCTTCCAAATAATCCAGTCCAGTACAGACCTTTCAGATAATCCAGTCCAGTACAAACCTTCCAAATAATCCATTCCATTACAGACCTTCCAAATAATCCATTCCAGTACAGACCTTCCAAATAATCCATTCCAGTACAGACCTTTCAAATAATCCAGTCCAGTACAGACCTTCCAAATAATCCATTCCAGTACAGACCTTCCAAAATAATCCATTCCAATACACACCTTCCAAATAATCCATTCCAGTACAGACCTTCCAAATAATCCATTCCAGTCCACACCTTCCAAATAATCCATTCCAGTACAGACCTTCCAAATAATCCATTCCAGTACAGACCTTCCAAATAATCCATTCCAGTCCACACCTTCCAAATAATCCATTCCAGTACAGACCTTCCAAATAATTCATTCCAGTACAGACCTTCCAAATAATCCATTCCAGTACAGACCTTCCAAATAATCCATTCCAGTACAGACCTTCCAAACAATCCATTCCAGTACAGACCTTCCAAAGAATCCATTCCAGTACAGACCTTCCAAATAATTCATTCCAGTCCACACCTTCCAAATAATCCATTCCAGTACAGACCTTCCAAATAACCCATCCCAGTACAGACCTTCCAAATAATCCATTCCAGTACAGACCTTCCAAATAATCCATTCCAGTACAGACCTTCCAAATAATCCATTCCAGTCCACACCTTCCAAATAATCCATTCCAGTACAGACCTTCCAAATAATCCATTCCAGCACAGACCTTCCAAATAATCCATTCCAGTACAGACCTTCCAAATAATCCATTCCAGTACACACCTTCCAAATAATCCATTCCAGTACAGAACTTCCAAATAATCCATTCCAGTACAGACCTTCCAAATAATCCATTCCAGTACACACCTTCCAAATAATCCATTCCAGTACAGAACTTCCAAATAATCCATTCCAGTACAGACCTTCCAAATGATCCATTCCAGTACAAACCTTCCAAATAATCCATTCCAGTACAGACCTTCCACATAATCCATTCCAGTACAGACCTTCCAAATAATCCATTCCAGTACAGATCTTCCAAATAATCCATTCCAATACAGACCTTCCAAATAATCCATTCCAGTACAGACCTTCCAAATAATCCATTCCAGTACAGACCTTCCGAATAATCCATTCCAATACAGACCTTCCAAATAATCCATTCCAGTACAGACCTTCCAAATAATCTATTCCAGTCCACACCTTCCAAATAATTCATTCCAGTACAGACCTTCCAAATAATCCATTCCAGCACAGACCTTCCAAATAATCCATTCCAGTACAGACCTTCCAAATAATCCATTCCAGTACACACCTTCCAAATAATCCATTCCAGTACAGAACTTCCAAATAATCCATTCCAGTACAAACCTTCCAAATAATCCATTCCAGTACAGAACTTCCAAATAATCCATTCCAGCACAGACCTTCCAAATAATCCATTCCAGTACAGACCTTCCAAATAATCCATTCCAGTACACACCTTCCAAATAATCCATTCCAGTACAGAACTTCCAAATAATCCATTCCAGTACAAACCTTCCAAATAATCCATTCCAGTACAGACCTTCCACATACTCCATTCCAGTACAGACCTTCCAAATAATCCATTCCAGTACAGAACTTCCAAATAATCCATTCCAGTACAAACCTTCCAAATAATCCATTCCAGTACAGACCTTCCACATACTCCATTCCAGTACAGACCTTCCAAATAATCCATTCCAGTACAGACCTTCCAAATAATCCGTTCCAATACAGACCTTCCAAATAATCCATTCCAGTACAGACCTTCCAAATAATCCATTCCAGTACAGACCTTCCAAATAATCCATTCCAATACAGACCTTCCAAATAATCGATTCCAGTACAGACCTTCCAAATAATCCATTCCAGTACAGACCTTCCAAATAATCCATTCCAGTACAGACCTTACTAATAATCCATTCCAGCACAGACCTTCCAAATAATCCATTCCAGTACAGACCTTCCAAATAATGTATTAAAGTAAACACCTTCCAAATGATCCATTCTGGTACACACCTTCCAAATGATCCATCCCAGTACAGACCTTCCAAATAATGTATTAAAGTAAACACCTTCCAAATGATCCATTCTGGTACACACCTTCCAAATGATCCATCCCAGTACAGACCTTCCAAATAATGTATTAAAGTAAACACCTTCCAAATGATCCATTCTGGTACACACCTTCCAAATGATCCATCCCAGTACAGACCTTCCAAATAATGTATTAAAGTAAACACCTTCCAAATGATCCATTCTGGTACACACCTTCCAAATGATCCATCCCAGTACAGACCTTCCAAATAATGTATTAAAGTAAACACCTTCCAAATGATCCATTCTGGTACACACCTTCCAAATGATCCATCCCAGTACAGACCTTCCAAATAATGTATTAAAGTAAACACCTTCCAAATAATCCATTCTAGTACACACCTTCCAAATAATCAATTTCAGTAGATACCTTCAAAATTATCCACCCCAGTACAGACCTTCCAAATAATCCATTCCAGAACAAAACTTCCAAATAATTCATTCCAGCACAGACCTTCCAAATAATCCATTCCAGTACAGAACTTCCAAATACTCCATTCCAGAACAAACCTTCCAAATAATCCATTCCAATGCAGACATTCTAAATAATCCATGGAAATACTGACCTTCCAAATAATCCATTCCAGTACAGACCTTCCAAATACTCCAATCCAGTACAGACCTTCCAAATAATCCATTCCAGTGCAAACCTTCCAAATAATCCATGGAAATACAGACCTTCCAAATATTCCAATCCAGTACAGACCTTCCAAATACTCCATTCCAGAACAAACCTTCCAAATAAACGATCCCAGTACAGACCTTCCAAATAATCTATTCTGGTACAGACCTTCAAAATAATCAATTTCAGTACAGACGTTCCAAATAATCCACCCCAGTGCAAAACTTCCAAATAATCCATTCCAGTACAGAAGTTCCAAATAATCTATTCCATAACTGATCTTCCAAATAATCAATTTCAGTACATACCTTCCAAATTATCCACCCCTTTACAGACCTTCCACATATTCCATCCCAGTACAAACCTTCCAAATAATCCACCCCAGTGCAAAACTTCCAAATAATCTATTCCATAACTGATCTTCCAAATAATTCATTCCCGTACAGACCTTCCAAATAATTCATTCCAGTACAGACCTTACTAATAATCCATTCCAGTACAGACCTTACTAATAATCCATTCCAGTACAGACCTTCCATATAATTCATTCCAGTACAGACCCTCCATATAATTCATTCCATTACAGACCTTCCAAATAATCCATTCCAGTACAGACCCTACTAATAATCCATTCCAGTACAGACCTTACTAATAATTCATTCCCGTACAGACCTTCCAAATAATTCATTCCAGTACAGACCTTCCAAATAATTCATTCCAGTGCAGACCTTACTAATAATTCATTCCAGTACAGACCTTCCAAATACTTCATTCCAGTACAGACCATAGTAATAATTCATTCCAGTACAGACCTTCCAAATAATTCATTCCAGTAGAGACCTTCCAAATAATTCATTCCAGTACAGACCTTCCAAATAATTCATTCCAGTACAGACCTTCCAAATAATTCATTCCAGTAGAGACCTTCCAAATAATTCATTCCAGTACAGACCTTCCAAATAATTCATTCCAGTAGAGACCTTCCAAATAATTCATTCCAGTACAGACCTTCCAAATAATTCATTCCAGTACAGACCTTCCAAATAATTCATTCCAGTACAGACCTTCCAAATAATTAATTCCAGTAGAGACCTTCCAAATAATTCATTCCAGTACAGACCTTCCAAATAATTCATTCCAGGACAGACCTTCCAAATAATTCATTCCTGTAAAGACCTTCCAAATAATCCATTCCAGTACAGACCTTACTAATAATTCATTCCAGTACAGACCTTCCAAATAATTCATTCCAGTACAGACCTTCCAAATAATTCATTCCAGGACAGACCTTCCAAATAATTCATTCCAGTAAAGACCTTCCAAATAATCCATTCCAGTACAGACCTTACTAATAATTCATTCCAGTACAGACCTTCCAAATAATTCATTCCAGGACAGACCTTCCAAATAATTCATTCCAGTACAGACCTTCCAAATAATTCATTCCAGTACAGACCTTCCAAATAATTCATTCCAGGACAGACCTTCCAAATAATTCATTCCAGTAAAGACCTTCCAAATAATCCATTCCAGTACAGACCTTACTAATAATTCATTCCAGTACAGACCTTCCAAATAATCCATTCCAGTACAGACCTTCCAAATAATCCATTCCAGTGCAGACCTTACTAATAATTCATTCCAGTACAGACCTTCCAAATAATTCATTCCAGTACAGACCTTACTAATAATTCATTCCAGTACAGACCTTCCAAATAATTCATTCCAGTACAGACCTTCCAAATAATTCATTCCAGTACAGACATTCCAAATAATTCATTCCAGTACATACCTTCCAAATAATCCATTCCAGTACAGACCTTCCAAATAATCCATTCCAGTACAGACCTTACTAATAATTCATTCCAGTACAGACCTTCCAAATAATTCATTCCAGTACAGACCTTCCAAATAATTCATTCCAGTACAGACCTTACTAATAATCCATTCCAGTACAGACCTTCCAAATAAGTCATTCCAGTACAGACCTTACTAATAATTCATTCCAGTACAGACCTTCCAAATAATTCATTCCAGTACAGACCTTCCAAATAATTCATTCCAGTACAGACCTTCCAAATAATTCATTCCAGTACAGACCTTCCAAATAATTCATTCCAGTGCAGACCTTCCAAATAATTCATTCCAGTACAGACCTTCCAAATAATTCATTCCAGTACAGACCTTCCAAATAATCCATTCCAGTACAGACCTTCCAAATAATTCATTCCAGTACAGACCTTCCAAATAATCCATTCCAGTACAGACCTTCCAAATAATCCATTCCAGTACAGACCTTCCAAATAATTCATTCCAGTACAGCCCTTCCAAATAATTCATCCCAGTACAGACCTTCCAAATAATTCATTCCAGTACAGACCTTCCAAATAATTCATTCCAGTACAGACCTTTCAAATAATCCATTCCAGTACAGACCTTTCAAATAATCCATTCCAGTACAGACCTTCCAAATAATTCATTCCAGTACAGACCTTTCAAATAATCAATTCCAGCACAGACCTTTCAAATAATCCATTCCAGTACAGACCTTCCAAATAATTCATTCCAATACAGACCTTCCAAATAATCCATTCCAGCACAGACCTTCCAAATAATTCATTCCAGTACAGACCTTCCAAATAATCCATTCCAATACAGATCTTCCAAAGAATTCATTCCAGTACAGACCTTTCAAATAATCCAGTCCAGTACAGAACTTGCAAATAATCCTTTCCAGTACAGACCTTCCAAATAATCCATTCCAGCACAGACCTTTCAAATAATCCAGTCCAGTACAGAACTTGCAAATAATCCATTCCAGCACAGCCCTTCTAAATGATCCATTCCAGTACAGACCATCCAAAGAATTCATTCCAGTACACACCTTCCAAATAATCCATTCCAGTACAGACCTTCCAAATGATCCATTCTAGTACAGCCCTTCCAAATAATCCATTCCAGTTCAGACCTTTCAAATAATTCAGTCCAGTACAGAACTTCCAAATAATCCATTCCAGTACAGACCTTTCAAATAATCCATTCCAGTACAGACCTTCCAAATGATCCATTCTAGTACAGCCCTTACAAATAATTCATTCCAGTACAGAACTTCCAAATAATCCATTCCAGAACAGACCTTTCAAATGATCCATTCTAGTACAGCCCTTCCAAATAATTCACTCCAGTACAGCCCTTCCAAATAATCCATTCCAGCACAGACCTTTCAAATAATCCATTCCAGTACAGACCTTCCAAATGATCCATTCTAGTACAGCCCTTCCAAATAATTCATTCCAGTACAGCCCTTCCAAATAATCCATTCCAGTACAGACCTCCCAAATAATCCATTCCAGCACAGACCTTTCAAATAATCCAGTCCAGTACAGAATTTCCAAATAATCCAGTCCAGTACAGAACTTCCAAATAATCCATTCCAGTACAGACCTTTCAAATAATCCATTCTAGTACAGCCCTTCCAAATAATCCATTCCAGTACAGACCTTCCAAATAATCCATTCCAGCACAGACCTTTCAAATAATCCAGTCCAGTACACACCTTCCAAATAATCCATTCCAGTACACACCTTCCAAATAATCCATTCCAGTACACACCTTCCAAATAATCCATTCCAGTACAGAACTTCCAAATAATCCATTCCAGTACACACCTTCCAAATAATCCATTCCAGTACAGACATTTCAAATAATCCAGTCCAGTACAGACCTTCCAAATAATCCATTCCAGCACAGACCTTTCAAATAATTCAGTCCAGTACAGAACTTCCAAATAATCCAGTCCAGTACCGAACTTCCAAATAATCCATTCCAGTACACACCTTCCAAATAATCCATTCCAGTACACACCTTCCAAATAATCCATTCCAGTACAGACCTTCCAAATAATCCATTCCAGCACAGACCTTTCAAATAATTCAGTCCAGTACAGAACTTCCAAATAATCCAGTCCAGTACAGAACTTCCAAATAATCCATTCCAGTACAGACCTTCCAAATAATCCATTCCAGCACAGACCTTTCAAATAATCCAGTCCAGTACCGAACTTCCAAATAATCCATTCCAGTACACACCTTCCAAATAATCCATTCCAGTACACACCTTCCAAATGATCCATTCCAGTACACACCTTCCAAATAATCCATTCCAGTACACACCTTCCAAATAATCCATTCCAGTGCAGACATTCAAAATAATCCATTCCAGTACAGACCTTCCAAATAATCCATTCCAGTACAGACTTTCCAAATAATCCATTCCATTACAGACCTTCCAAATAATCCATTCCAGTGCAGACATTCAAAATAATCCATTCCAGTACAGACCTTCCAAATAATCCATTCCAGTACAGACCTTCCAAATAATCCAGTCCAGTACACACCTTCCAAATAATCCATTCCAGTACAGACCTTCCAAATAATCCATTCCAGTACAGACCTTCCAAATAATCCATTCCAGTACAGACCTTTCAAATAATCCAGTCCAGTACAGACCTTCCAAATAATCCAGTCCAGTACAGAACTTCCAAATAATCCATTCCAGTACAGACCTTCCAAATAATCCATTCCAGTACAGACCTTCCAAATAATCCATTCCAGCACAGACCTTTCAAATAATCCAGTCCAGTACAGACCTTCCAAATAATCCATTCCAGTACAGACCTTCCAAATAATCCATTCCAAAACAGACCTTCCAAATAATCCATTCCAGCACAGAACTTCCAAATAATCCATTCCAGTACAGACCTTCCAAATAATTTTTTCCAGTACAGACCTTCCAAATAATCCATTCCAGTACAGAACTTCCAAATAATCCATTCCAGTACAGACCTTTCAAATAATTCATTCCAGTACAGACCTTTCAAATAATCCAGTCCAGTACAGACCTTCCAAATAATCCATTCCAGTACAGACCTTCCAAATAATCCATTCCAGTACAGACCTTCCAAATAATCCATTACAGTACAGATCTTTCAAATACTCCAGTCCAGTACAGACCTTCCAAATAATCCATTCCAGCACAGACCTTCCAAATAATCCATTCCAGTCCACACCTTCCAAATAATCCATTCCAGTACAGACCTTCCAAATAATCCATTCCAGTACAGACCTTCCAAATAATCCATTCCAGTACAGACCTTCCAAATAATCCATTCCAGTACAGACCTTCCAAATAATCCATTCCAGTCCACACCTTCCAAATAATCCATTCCAGTACAGACCTTCCAAATAATCCATTCCAGTCCACACCTTCCAAATAATCCATTCCAGTACAGACCTTCCAAATAATCCATTCCAGTACAGACCTTCCAAATAATCCATTCCAGTACAGACCTTCCAAATAATCCATTCCAGTACAGACCTTCCAAATAATCCATTCCAGTCCACACCTTCCAAATAATCCATTCCAGTACAGACCTTCCAAATAATCCATTCCAGTACACACCTTCCAAATAATCCATTCCAGTACAGACCTTCCAAATAATCCATTCCAGCACAGACCTTCCAAATAATCCATCCCAGTACAGACCTTCCAAATAATCCATTCCAGTACAGACCTTCCAAATAATCCATTCCAGTACAGACCTTCCAAATAATCCATTCCAGTACAGACCTTCCAAATAATCCATTCCAGTACAGACCTTCCAAATAATCCATTCCAGTCCACACCTTCCAAATAATCCATTCCAG
The DNA here is from genome assembly GCF_036365525.1 of Heterodontus francisci. Lineage (NCBI taxonomy): Eukaryota > Metazoa > Chordata > Chondrichthyes > Heterodontiformes > Heterodontidae > Heterodontus > Heterodontus francisci. The sequence continues at coordinate 27,496,262 of NC_090384.1, forward strand.
TACAGAGCTTCCAAATAATCCATTCCAGTACAGACCTTTCAAATAATCCAGTCCAGTACAGACCTTCCAAATAATCCATTCCAGTACAGACCTTTCAGATAATCCAGTCCAGTACACACCTTCCAAATAATCCATTCCAGTACAGACCTTCCAAATAATCCATTCCAATACAGACCTTCCAAATAATCCATTCCAGTACAGAACTTCCAAATAATCCATTCCAGTACAGACCTTTCAGATAATCCAGTCCAGTACAGACCTTCCAAATAATCCATTCCAGTGCAGACTTTCCAAATAATCCATTCCAGTACAGACCTTCCAAATAATCCATTCCAGTACAGACCTTCCAAATAATCCATTCCAGTACAGACCTTCCAAATAATCCATTCCAGTACAGACCTTTCAGATACTCCACTCCAGTACAGACCTTCCAAATAATCCATTCCAGTACAGACCTTTCAAATAATCCAGTCCAGTACAGACCTTCCAAATAATCCATTCCAGTACAGACCTTTCAGATAATCCAGTCCAGTACAGACCTTCCAAATAATCCATTCCATTACAGACCTTCCAAATAATCCATTCCAGTACAGACCTTCCAAATAATCCATTCCAGTACAGACGTTTCAAATAATCCAGTCCAGTACAGACCTTCCAAATAATCCATTCCAGTACAGACCTTCCAAATAATCCATTCCAGTACACACCTTCCAAATAATCCATTCCAGTACAGACCTTCCAAATAATCTATTCCAGTCCACACCTTCCAAATAATCCATTCCAGTACAGACCTTCCAAATAATCCATTCCAGTACAGACCTTTCAGATAATCCAGTCCAGTACAGACCTTCCAAATAATCCATTCCAGTCCACACCTTCCAAATAGTCCATTCCAGTACAGACCTTCCAAATAATCCATTCCAGTACAGACCTTCCAACTAATCCATTCCAGTACAGACCTTCCAAATAATCCATTCCAGTACAGACCTTCCAAATAATCCATTCCAGTACAGACCTTCCAAATAATCCATTCCAGTACAGACCTTCCAAATATTCCATTCCAGTACAGACCTTCCAAATAATCCATTCCAGTACAGACCTTCCAAATAATCCATCCCAGTCCACACCTTCCAAATAATCCATTCCAGTACAGACCTTCCAAATAATCCATCCCAGTACAGACCTTCCAAATAATCCATTCCAGTGCAGACCTTCCAAATAATCCATTCCAGTACAGACCTTCCAAATAATCCATTCCAGTCCACACCTTCCAAATAATCCATTCCAGTACAGACCTTCCAAATAATCCATTCCAGCACAGACCTTCCAAATAATCCATTCCAGTACAGACCTTCCAAATAATCCATTCCAGTACACACCTTCCAAATAATCCATTCCAGTACAGACCTTCCAAATAATCCATTCCAGTACAGACCTTCCAAATAATCCATTACAGCACAGACCTTCCAAATAATCCATTCCAGTACAGACCTTCCAAATAATCCATTCCAGTACACACCTTACAAATAATCCATTCCAGTACAGACCTTCCAAATAATCCATTCCAGTACAGACCTTCCAAATAATCCATTCCAGTACAGACCTTCCAAATTATCCATTCCAGTACAGACCTTCCAAATAATCCATTCCAGCACAGACCTTCCAAATAATCCATTCCAGTACAGACCTTCCAAATAATCCATTCCAGTACACACCTTCCAAATAATCCATTCCAGTACAGACCTTCCAATAATCCATTCCAGTACAGACCTTCCAAATAATCCATTCCAGTACAGACCTTCCAAATAATCCATTCCAGTACAGACCTTCCAAATAATCCATTCCAGTACAGACCTTCCAAATAATCCATTCCAGTACAGACCTTCCAAATAATCCATTCCAGTACAGACCTTCCAAATAATCCATTTCAGCACAGACCTTCCAAATAATCCATTCCAGTACAGACATTCCAAATAATCCATTCCAGTACAGACCTTCCAAATAATCCATTCCAGTACAGACCTTCCAAATAATCCATTCCAGTACAGACCTTCCAAATAATCCATTCCAGTCCACACCTTCCAAATAATCCATTCCAGTACAGACCTTCCAAATAATCCATTCCAGTACAGACCTTCCAAATAATCCATTCCAGTACAGACCTTCCACATAATCCATTCCAGTACAGACCTTCCAAATAATCCATTCCAGTACAGACCTTCCAAATAATCCATTCCAGTCCACACCTTCCAAATAATCCATTCCAGTACAGACCTTCCACATAATCCATTCCAGTACAGACCTTCCAAATAATCCATTCCAGTACAGACCTTCCAAATAATCCATTCCAGTCCACACCTTCCAAATAATCCATTCCAGTACAGACCTTCCACATAATCCATTCCAGTACAGACCTTCCAAATAATCCATTCCAGTACAGACCTTCCAAATAATCCACCCCAGTGCAAAATTTCCAAATAATCCATTCCAGTACAGAACTTCCAAATACTCCATTCCAGAACAAACCTTCCAAATAATCCACCCCAGTGCAAAATTTCCAAATAATCCATTCCAGTACAGAACTTCCAAATACTCCATTCCAGAACAAACCTTCCAAATAATCCATTCCAGTACAGACCTTCCAAATAATCCATGGAAATACACACCTCCCAAATAATCCATTCCAGTGCAGACCTTCTAAATAATCCATGGAAATACTGACCTTCCAAATAATCCATTCCAGTACAGACCTTCCAAATAGTCCAATCCAGTACAGACCTTCCAAGTAATCCATTCCAGTGCAAACCTTCCAAATAATCCATGGAAATACAGACCTTCCAAATAATCCATTCCAGTACAGACCTTCCAAATACTCCATTCCAGAACAAACCTTCCAAATAAACGATCCCAGTACAGACCTTCCAAATAATCTATTCTGGTACAGACCTTCAAAATAATCAATTTCAGTACAGACCTTCCAAATATTCCATCCCAGTACAAACCTTCCAAATAATCCATTCCAGTACAGACCTTCCAAATAATCCATTCCAGTCCACACCTTCCAAATAATCCATTCCAGTACAGACCTTCCAAATAATCCATTCCAGTACAGACCTTCCAAATAATCCATTCCAGTCCACATGTTCCAAATAATCCATTCCAGTCCAGACCTTCCAAATAATCCATTCCAGTACAGACCTTCCAAATAATCCATTCCAGTACAGACCTTCCAAATAATCCATTCCAGTACAGACCTTCCAAATAATCCATTCCAGTACAGACGTTCCAAATAATCCATTCCAGTACAGACCTTCCAAATAATCCATTCCAGTACAGACCTTCCAAATAGTCCAATCCAGTACAGACCTTCCAAGTAATCCATTCCAGTGCAAACCTTCCAAATAATACATGGAAATACACACCTTCCAAATAATCCATTCCAGTACAGACCTTCCAAATACTCCATTCCAGAACAAACCTTCCAAATAAACGATCCCAGTACAGACCTTCCAAATAATCTATTCTGGTACAGACCTTCAAAATAATCAATTTCAGTACAGACCTTCCAAATATTCCATCCCAGTACAAACCTTCCAAATAATCCATTCCAGTACAGACCTTCCAAATAATCCATTCCAGTCCACACCTACCAAATAATCCATTCCAGTACAGACCTTCCAAATAATCCATTCCAGTACAGACCTTCCAAATCATCCATTCCAGTCCACACCTTCCAAATAATCCATTCCAGTACAGACCTTCCAAATAATCCATTCCAGTACAGACCTTCCAAATAATCCATTCCAGTACAGACCTTCCAAATAATCCATTCCAGTACAGACCTTCCAAATAATCCATTCCAGTACAGACCTTCCAAATAATCCATTCCAGTACAGACCTTCCAAATAATCCATTCCAGTACAGACCTTCCAAATATTCCATTCCAGTACAGACCTTCCAACTAATCCATTCCAGTACAGACCTTCCAAATAATCCATCCCAGTCCACACCTTCCAAATAATCCATTCCAGTACAGACCTTCCAAATAATCCATCCCAGTACAGACCTTCCAAATAATCCATTCCAGTGCAGACCTTCCAAATAATCCATTCCAGTACAGACCTTCCAAATAATCCATTCCAGTCCACACCTTCCAAATAATCCATTCCAGTACAGACCTTCCAAATAATCCATTCCAGCACAGACCTTCCAAATAATCCATTCCAGTACAGACCTTCCAAATAATCCATTCCAGTACACACCTTACAAATAATCCATTCCAGTACAGACCTTCCAAATAATCCATTCCAGTACAGACCTTCCAAATAATCCATTACAGCACAGACCTTCCAAATAATCCATTCCAGTACAGACCTTCCAAATAATCCACTCCAGTACACACCTTCCAAATAATCCATTCCAGTACAGACCTTCCAAATAATCCATTCCAGTACAGACCTTCCAAATAATCCATTCCAGTACAGACCTTCCAAATTATCCATTCCAGTACAGACCTTCCAAATAATCCATTCCAGCACAGACCTTCCAAATAATCCATTCCAATACAGACCTTCCAAATAATCCATTCCAGTACACACCTTCCAAATAATCCATTCCAGTACAGACCTTCCAAATAATCCATTCCAGTACAGACCTTCCAAATAATCCATTCCAGTACAGACCTTCCAAATAATCCATTCCAGTACAGACCTTCCAAATAATCCATTCCAGTACAGACCTTCCAAATAATCCATTCCAGTACAGACCTTCCAAATAATCCATTCCAGTACAGACCTTCCAAATAATCCATTCCAGTACAGACCTTCCAAATAATCCATTCCAGTCCACACCTTCCAAATAATCCATTCCAGTACAGACCTTCCACATAATCCATTCCAGTACAGACCTTCCAAATAATCCATTCCAGTACAGACCTTCCTAATAATCCACCCCAGTGCAAAATTTCCAAATAATCCATTCCAGTACAGAACTTCCAAATACTCCATTCCAGAACAAACCTTCCAAATAATCCACCCCAGTGCAAAATTTCCAAATACTCCATTCCAGAACAAACCTTCCAAATAATCCATTCCAGTACAGACCTTCCAAATAATCCATGGAAATACACACCTCCCAAATAATCCATTCCAGTGCAGACCTTCTAAATAATCCATGGAAATACTGACCTTCCAAATAATCCATTCCAGTACAGACCTTCCAAATACTCCAATCCAGTACAGACCTTCCAAGTAATCCATTCCAGTGCAAACCTTCCAAATAATCCATGGAAATACAGACCTTCCAAATAATCCATTCCAGTACAGACCTTCCAAATACTCCATTCCAGAACAAACCTTCCAAATAAACGATCCCAGTACAGACCTTCCAAATAATCTATTCTGGTACAGACCTTCAAAATAATCAATTTCAGTACAGACGTTCCAAATATTCCATCCCAGTACAAACCTTCCAAATAATCCATTCCAGTACAGACCTTCCAAATAATCCATTCCAGTACACACCTTCCAAATAATCCATTCCAGTACAGACCTTCCAAATAATCCATTCCAGTACAGACCTTCCAAATAATCCATTCCAGTACAGACCTTCCAAATAATCCATTCCAGTCCACACCTTCCAAATAATCCATTCCAGTACAGACCTTCCAAATAATCCATTCCAGTACAGACCTTCCAAATAATCCATTCCAGTACAGACCTTCCAAATAATCCATTCCAATTCAGACCTTCCAAATAATCCATTCCAGTACAGACCTTCCAAATAATCCATTCCAGTACACACCTTCCAAATAATCCATTCCAGTACAGACCTTCCAAATCATCCATTCCAGCACAGACCTTCCAAATAATCCATTCCAGTACACACCTTCCAAATAATCCATTCCAGTACACACCTTCCAAATAATCCATTCCAGTACAGACCTTCGAAATGATCCATCCCAGTACAGACCTTCCAAATAATGTATTAAAGTTAACACCTTCCAAATGATCCATTCTGGTACACACCTTCCAAATGGTCCATCCCAGTACAGACCTTCCAAATAATGTATTAAAGTAAACACCTTCCAAATGATCCATTCTGGTACACACCTTCGAAATGATCCATCCCAGTACAGACCTTCCAAATAATGTATTAAAGTAAACACCTTCCAAATGATCCATTCTGGTACACACCTTCGAAATGATCCATCCCAGTACAGACCTTCCAAATAATGTATTAAAGTAAACACCTTCCAAATGATCCATTCTGGTACACACCTTCGAAATGATCCATCCCAGTACAGACCTTCCAAATAATGTATTAAAGTAAACACCTTCCAAATGATCCATTCTGGTACACACCTTCCAAATGGTCCATCCCAGTACAGACCTTCCAAATAATGTATTAAAGTAAACACCTTCCAAATGATCCATTCTGGTACACACCTTCCAAATGGTCCATCCCAGTACAGACCTTCCAAATAATGTATTAAAGTAAACACCTTCCAAATGATCCATTCTGGTACACACCTTCCAAATGATCCATCCCAGTACAGACCTTCCAAATAATGTATTAAAGTAAAGACCTTCCAAATAATCCATTCCAGTGCAAAACTTCCAAATAATCCATTCCAGTACAGAACTTCCAAATACTCCATTCCAGAACAAACTTTCCAAATAATCCACCCCAGTGCAAAACTTCCAAATAATCCATTCCAGTACAAAACTTCCAAATAATCCATTCCAGTACAAAACTTCCAAATAATCCATTCCAGTACAAAACTTCCAAATAATCCATTCCAGAACAAACCTTCCAAATAATCCATTCCAGTGCAGACCTTCCAAATAATCCATTCCAGTACAGACCTTCCAAATAATCCATTCCAGTAAAGACCTTCCAAATACTCCAATCCAGTACAGACCTTCCAAATAATCCATTCCAGTGCAAACCTTCCAAATTATCCATGGAAATACAGACCTTCCAAATAATTCATTCCAGTACAGACCTTCCAAATACTCCAATCCAGTACAGACCTTCCAAATAATCCATTCCAGTGCAAAGCTTCCAAATAATCCATTCCAGTACAGACCTTCCAAATACTCCATTCCAGAACAAACCTTCCAAATAAACAATCCCAGTACAGACCTTCCAAATAATCCATTCCAGTACAGACCTTCCAAATATTTCATTCCAGTACAGACCTTACTAATAATTAATTCCAGTACAGACCTTACTAATAATCCATGCCAGTACAGACCTTCAAAATAATTCATTCCAGTACAGACCTTACTAATAATCCATTCCAGTACAGACCTTCCAAATAATTCATTCCAGTACAGACCTTCCAAATAATTCATTCCAGTACAGACCTTCCATATAATTCATTCCAGTACAGACTTTCCAAATAATTCATTCCAGTACAGACCTTCCATATAATTCATTCCAGTACAGACCTTACTAATAATCCATTCCAGTACAGACCTTCCAAATAATTCATTCCAGTACAGACCTTCCATATAATTCATTCCAGTACAGACCTTCCAAATAATTCATTCCAGTACAGACCTTCCATATAATTCATTCCAGTACACACCTTCCAAATAATTCATTACAGTACAGACCTTCCATATAATTCATTCCAGTACAGACCTTACTAATAATCTATTCCAGTACAGACCTTCCAAATAATTCATTCCAGTACAGACCTTCCAAATAATTCATTCCAGTACAGACCTTCCATATAATTCATTCCAGTACACACCTTCCAAATAATTCATTCCAGTACAGACCTTGAAAATAATTCATTCCAGTACAGACCTTCCATATAATTCATTCCAGTACAGACCTTCCATATAATTCATTCCAGTACAGACCTTCCATATAATTCATTCCAGTACAGACTTTCCAAATAATTCATTCCAGTACAGACCTTCCATATAATTCATTCCAGTACAGACCTTACTAATAATTCATTCCAGTACAGACCTTCCATATAATTCATTCCAGTACAGACCTTACTAATAATTCATTCCAGTGCAGACCTTACTAATAATCCATGCCAGTACAGACCTTCAAAATAATTCATTCCAGTACAGACCTTACTAATAATCCATTCCAGTACAGACCTTCCAAATAATTCATTCCAGTACAGACCTTCCAAATAATTCATTCCAGTACAGACCTTCCATATAATTCATTCCAGTACAGACTTTCCAAATAATTCATTCCAGTACAGACCTTCCATATAATTCATTTTAGTACAGACCTTACTAATAATCCATTCCAGTACAGACCTTCCAATTAATTCATTCCAGTACAGACCTTCCATATAATTCATTCCAGTACAGACCTTCCAAATAATTCATTCCAGTACAGACCTTCCATATAATTCATTCCAGTACACACCTTCCAAATAATTCATTACAGTACAGACCTTCCATATAATTCATTCCAGTACAGACCTTACTAATAATCCATTCCAGTACAGACCTTCCAAATAATTCATTCCAGTACTGACCTTCCAAATAATTCATTCCAGTACAGACCTTCCATATAATTCATTCCAGTACACAACTTCCAAATAATTCATTCCAGTACAGACCTTGAAAATAATTCATTCCAGTACACACCTTCCATATAATTCATTCCAGTACAGACCTTCCATATAATTCATTCCAGCACAGACCTTCCATATAATTCATTCCAGTACAGACATTCCATATAATTCATTCCAGTACAGACTTTCCAAATAATTCATTCCAGTACAGACCTTCCATATAATTCATTCCAGTACAGACCTTACTAATAATTCATTCCAGTACAGACCTTCCATATAATTCATTCCAGTACAGACCTTACTAATAATCCATTCCAGTACAGACCTTCCAAATAATTCATTCCAGTACAGACCTTCCAAATAATTCATTCCAGTACAGACCTTCCATATAATTCATTCCAGTACAGACCTTACTAATAATCCATTCCAGTACAGACCTTCCAAATAATTCATTCCAGTAGAGACATTCCAAATAATTCATTCCAGTACAGACCTTCCAAATACTCCATTCCAGAACAAACCTTCCAAATAATCCATTCCAGTACAGACCTTCCAAATAATCCATGGAAATACACACCTCCCAAATAATCCATTCCAGTGCAGACCTTCTAAATAATCCATGGAAATACTGACCTTCCAAATAATCCATTCCAGTACAGACCTTCCAAATACTCCAATCCAGTACAGACCTTCCAAGTAATCCATTCCAGTGCAAACCTTCCAAATAATCCATGGAAATACAGACCTTCCAAATAATCCATTCCAGTACAGACCTTCCAAATACTCCATTCCAGAACAAACCTTCCAAATAAACGATCCCAGTACAGACCTTCCAAATAATCTATTCTGGTACAGACCTTCAAAATAATCAATTTCAGTACAGACGTTCCAAATATTCCATCCCAGTACAAACCTTCCAAATAATCCATTCCAGTACAGACCTTCCAAATAATCCATTCCAGTACACACCTTCCAAATAATCCATTCCAGTACAGACCTTCCAAATAATCCATTCCAGTACAGACCTTCCAAATAATCCATTCCAGTACAGACCTTCCAAATAATCCATTCCAGTCCACACCTTCCAAATAATCCATTCCAGTACAGACCTTCCAAATAATCCATTCCAATACAGACCTTCCAAATAATCCATTCCAGTACAGACCTTCCAAATAATCCATTCCAATTCAGACCTTCCAAATAATCCATTCCAGTACAGACCTTCCAAATAATCCATTCCAGTACACACCTTCCAAATAATCCATTCCAGTACAGACCTTCCAAATCATCCATTCCAGCACAGACCTTCCAAATAATCCATTCCAGTACACACCTTCCAAATAATCCATTCCAGTACACACCTTCCAAATAATCCATTCCAGTACAGACCTTCGAAATGATCCATCCCAGTACAGACCTTCCAAATAATGTATTAAAGTTAACACCTTCCAAATGATCCATTCTGGTACACACCTTCCAAATGGTCCATCCCAGTACAGACCTTCCAAATAATGTATTAAAGTAAACACCTTCCAAATGATCCATTCTGGTACACACCTTCGAAATGATCCATCCCAGTACAGACCTTCCAAATAATGTATTAAAGTAAACACCTTCCAAATGATCCATTCTGGTACACACCTTCGAAATGATCCATCCCAGTACAGACCTTCCAAATAATGTATTAAAGTAAACACCTTCCAAATGATCCATTCTGGTACACACCTTCGAAATGATCCATCCCAGTACAGACCTTCCAAATAATGTATTAAAGTAAACACCTTCCAAATGATCCATTCTGGTACACACCTTCCAAATGGTCCATCCCAGTACAGACCTTCCAAATAATGTATTAAAGTAAACACCTTCCAAATGATCCATTCTGGTACACACCTTCCAAATGGTCCATCCCAGTACAGACCTTCCAAATAATGTATTAAAGTAAACACCTTCCAAATGATCCATTCTGGTACACACCTTCCAAATGATCCATCCCAGTACAGACCTTCCAAATAATGTATTAAAGTAAAGACCTTCCAAATAATCCATTCCAGTGCAAAACTTCCAAATAATCCATTCCAGTACAGAACTTCCAAATACTCCATTCCAGAACAAACTTTCCAAATAATCCACCCCAGTGCAAAACTTCCAAATAATCCATTCCAGTACAAAACTTCCAAATAATCCATTCCAGTACAAAACTTCCAAATAATCCATTCCAGAACAAACCTTCCAAATAATCCATTCCAGTGCAGACCTTCCAAATAATCCATTCCAGTACAGACCTTCCAAATAATCCATTCCAGTAAAGACCTTCCAAATACTCCAATCCAGTACAGACCTTCCAAATAATCCATTCCAGTGCAAACCTTCCAAATTATCCATGGAAATACAGACCTTCCAAATAATTCATTCCAGTACAGACCTTCCAAATACTCCAATCCAGTACAGACCTTCCAAATAATCCATTCCAGTGCAAAGCTTCCAAATAATCCATTCCAGTACAGACCTTCCAAATACTCCATTCCAGAACAAACCTTCCAAATAAACAATCCCAGTACAGACCTTCCAAATAATCCATTCCAGTACAGACCTTCCAAATATTTCATTCCAGTACAGACCTTACTAATAATTAATTCCAGTACAGACCTTACTAATAATCCATGCCAGTACAGACCTTCAAAATAATTCATTCCAGTACAGACCTTACTAATAATCCATTCCAGTACAGACCTTCCAAATAATTCATTCCAGTACAGACCTTCCATATAATTCATTCCAGTACAGACCTTCCAAATAATTCATTCCAGTACAGACCTTCCATATAATTCATTCCAGTACACACCTTCCAAATAATTCATTACAGTACAGACCTTCCATATAATTCATTCCAGTACAGACCTTACTAATAATCCATTCCAGTACAGACCTTCCAAATAATTCATTCCAGTACAGACCTTCCAAATAATTCATTCCAGTACAGACCTTCCATATAATTCATTCCAGTACACACCTTCCAAATAATTCATTCCAGTACAGACCTTGAAAATAATTCATTCCAGTACAGACCTTCCATATAATTCATTCCAGTACAGACCTTCCATATAATTCATTCCAGTACAGACCTTCCATATAATTCATTCCAGTACAGACTTTCCAAATAATTCATTCCAGTACAGACCTTCCATATAATTCATTCCAGTACAGACCTTACTAATAATTCATTCCAGTACAGACCTTCCATATAATTCATTCCAGTACAGACCTTACTAATAATCCATTCCAGTACAGACCTTCCAAATAATTCATTCCAGTACAGACCTTCCAAATAATTCATTCCAGTACAGACCTTCCATATAATTCATTCCAGTACAGACCTTACTAATAATCCATTCCAGTACAGACCTTCCAAATAATTCATTCCAGTAGAGACATTCCAAATAATTCATTCCAGTACAGACCTTCCAAATAATCCATTCCAGTACAGACCTTACTAATAATTCATTCCAGTACAGACCTTCCATATAATTCATTCCAGTATAGACCTTCCAAATAATTCATTCCAGTACAGACCTTACTAATAATTCATTCCAGTACAGACCTTCCATATAATTCATTCCAGTACAGACCTTCCAAATAACTCATTCCAGTACAGACCTTCCATATAATTCATTCCAGTACAGACCTTCCAAATAACTCATTCCAGTACAGACCTTCCATATAATTTATTCCAGTATAGACCTTACAAATAATTCATTCCAGTACAGACCTTACTAATAATTCATTCCAGTACAGACCTTACTAATAATTCATTCCAGTACAGACCTTCCATATAATTCATTCCAGTATAGACATTCCAAATAATTCATTCCAGTACAGACCTTACTAATAATTCATTCCAGTACAGACCTTCCATATAATTGATTCCAGTACAGACCTTCCAAATAATTCATTCCAGTACAGACCTTCCATGTAATTCATTCCAGTACAGACCTTCCAAATAATTCATTCCAGTACAGACCTTCCATGTAATTCATTCCAGTACAGACCTTCCAAATAATCCATTCCAGTACAGACCTTCCAAATATTTCATTCCAGTACAGACCTTACTAATAATTCATTCCAGTGCAGACCTTACTAATAATCCATGCCAGTACAGACCTTCAAAATAATTCATTCCAGTACAGACCTTACTAATAATCCATTCCAGTACAGACCTTCCAAATAATTCATTCCAGTACAGACCTTCCAAATAATTCATTCCAGTACAGACCTTCCATATAATTCATTCCAGTACAGACTTTCCAAATAATTCATTCCAGTACAGACCTTCCATATAATTCATTCCAGTACAGACCTTACTAATAATCCATTCCAGTACAGACCTTCCAAATAATTCATTCCAGTACAGACCTTCCATATAATTCATTCCAGTACAGACCTTCCAAATAATTCATTCCAGTACAGACCTTCCATATAATTCATTCCAGTACACACCTTCCAAATAATTCATTACAGTACAGACCTTCCATATAATTCATTCCAGTACAGACCTTACTAATAATCCATTCCAGTACAGACCTTCCAAATAATTCATTCCAGTACAGACCTTCCAAATAATTCATTCCAGTACAGACCTTCCATATAATTCATTCCAGTACACACCTTCCAAATAATTCATTCCAGTACAGACCTTGAAAATAATTCATTCCAGTACAGACCTTCCATATAATTCATTCCAGTACAGACCTTCCATATAATTCATTCCAGTACAGACCTTCCATATAATTCATTCCAGTACAGACATTCCATATAATTCATTCCAGTACAGACTTTCCAAATAATTCATTCCAGTACAGACCTTCCATATAATTCATTCCAGTACAGACCTTACTAATAATTCATTCCAGTACAGACCTTCCATATAATTCATTCCAGTACAGACCTTACTAATAATCCATTCCAGTACAGACCTTCCAAATAATTCATTCCAGTACAGACCTTCCAAATAATTCATTCCAGTACAGACCTTCCATATAATTCATTCCAGTACAGACCTTACTAATAATCCATTCCAGTACAGACCTTCCAAATAATTCATTCCAGTAGAGACATTCCAAATAATTCATTCCAGTACAGACCTTCCAAATAATCCATTCCAGTACAGACCTTACTAATAATTCATTCCAGTACAGACCTTCCATATAATTCATTCCAGTATAGACCTTCCAAATAATTCATTCCAGTACAGACCTTACTAATAATTCATTCCAGTACAGACCTTCCATATAATTCATTCCAGTACAGACCTTCCAAATAACTCATTCCAGTACAGACCTTCCATATAATTCATTCCAGTACAGACCTTCCAAATAACTCATTCCAGTACAGACCTTCCATATAATTCATTCCAGTATAGACCTTCCAAATAATTCATTCCAGTACAGACCTTACTAATAATTCATTCCAGTACAGACCTTACTAATAATTCATTCCAGTACAGACCTTCCATATAATTCATTCCAGTATAGACATTCCAAATAATTCATTCCAGTACAGACCTTACTAATAATTCATTCCAGTACAGACCTTCCATATAATTGATTCCAGTACAGATCTTCCAAATAATTCATTCCAGTACAGACCTTCCATGTAATTCATTCCAGTACAGACCTTCCAAATAATTCATTCCAGTACAGACCTTCCATATAATTCATTCCAGTACAGACCTTCCATATAATTCATTCCAGTACAGACCTTCCATATAATTCATTCCAGGACAGACCTTCCATATAATTCATTCCAGTACAGACCTTCCAAATAATTCATTCCAGTGCAGACCTTCCATATAATTCATTCCAGTACAGACCTTCCAAATAATTCATTCCAGTACAGACCTTACTAATAATCCATTCCAGTACAGACCTTCCATATAATTCATTCCAGTACAGACATTCCAAATAATTCATTCCAGTACAGACCTTACTAATAATCCATTCCAGTACAGATCTTCCAAATACTTCATTCCAGTACAGACCTTCCATATAATTCATTCCAGTACAGACCTTCCAAATAATCCATTCCAGTACAGACCTTACTAATAATTCATTCCAGTACAGACCTTCCATATAATTCATTCCAGTACAGACCTTACTAATAATCCATTCCAGTACAGAACTTCCAAATAATCCATTCCAGTACAGACCTTCCATATAATTCATTCCAGTACAGACCTTCCAAATAATTCATTCCAGTACAGACCTTCCAAATAATCCATTCCAGTACAGACCTTACTAATAATTCATTCCAGTACAGACCTTCCATATAATTCATTCCAGTACAGACCTTACTAATAATCCATTCCAGTACAGAACTTCCAAATAATTCATTCCAGTACAGACCTTCCAAATAATCCATTCCAGTACAGACCTTCCAAATAATCCATTCCAGTACAGACCTTTCAAATAATTCATTCCAGTACAGACCTTCCAAATAATTCATTCCAGTACAGACCTTCCAAATAATTCATTCCAGTACAGACCTTCCAAATAATCCATTCCAGTACAGACCTTACTAATAATTCATTCCAGTACAGACCTTTCAAATAATTCATTCCAGTACAGACTTTACTAATAATTCATTCCAGTACAGACCTTCCAAATAATTCATTCCAGTACAGACCTTCCAAATAATCCATTCCAGTACAGACTTTACTAATAATTCATTCCCGTACAGACCATCCATATAATTCATTCCAGTACAGACCTTCCAAATAATTCATTCCAGTACAGACCTTTCAAATAATTCATTCCAGTACAGACTTTACTAATAATTCATTCCCGTACAGACCATCCATATAATTCATTCCAGTACAGACCTTCCAAATAATCCATACCAGTACAGACCTTCCATATAATTCATTCCAGTACAGACCTTACTAATAATCCATTCCAGTACAGACCTTACGAATAATTCATTCCAGTACAGACCTTCCATATAATTCATTCCAGTACAGACATTCCAAATAATTCATTCCAGTACAGACCTTACTAATAATCCATTCCAGTACACACCTTCCAAATACTTCATTCCAGTACAGACCTTACGAATAATTCATTCCAGTACAGACCTTCCATATAATTCATTCCAGTACAGACCTTACTAATAATTCATTCAAGTACAGAACTTCCAAATAATCCATTCCAGTACCGACCATCCAAATAATTCATTCCAGTACAGACCTTACTAATAATTCATTCCAGTACAGACCTTCCATACAATTCATTCCAGTACAGACCTTCCAAATAATTCATTCCAGTACCGACCTTCCAAATAATTCATTCCAGTACAGACCTTCCAAATAATTCATTCCAGTACAGACCTTCCAAATAATCCATTCCAGTACAGACCTTACTAATAATTCATTCCAGTACAGACCTTCCAAATAATTCATTCCAGTACTGACCTTCCAAATAATTCATTCCAGTACAGACCTTCCAAATAATTCATTCCAGTACAGACCTTTCAAATAATTCATTCCAGTACAGACTTTACTAATAATTCATTCCAGTACAGACCTTCCAAATAATTCATTCCAGTACAGACCTTCCAAATAATCCATTCCAGTACAGACCTTCCAAATAATCCATTCCAGTACAGACCTTACTAATAATTCATTCCAGTACAGACCTTCCAAATAATCCATTCCAGTACAGACCTTCCAAATAATTCATTCCAGTACAGACCTTCCAAATAATCCATTCCAGTACAGACCTTCCAAATAATCCATTCCAGTACAGACCTTCCAAATAATTCATTCCAGTACAGACCTTCCAAATAATCCATTCCAGTACAGACCTTACTCATAATCCATTCCAGTACAGACCTTCCAAATAATTCATTCCAGTACAGACCTTCCATATAATTCATTCCAGTACAGACCTTCCAAATAATCCATTCCAGTACAGACCTTACTAATAATTCATTCCAGTACAGACCTTCCATATAATTCATTCCAGTACAGACCTTCCAAATAATCCATTCCAGTACAGACCTTACCAATAATTCATTCCAGTACAGACCATCCATATAATTCATTCCAGTACAGACCTTCCAAATAATCCATACCAGTACAGACCTTCCATATAATTCATTCCAGTACAGACCTTACTAATAATCCATTCCAGTACAGACCTTACGAATAATTCATTCCAGTACAGACCTTCCATATAATTCATTCCAGTACAGACCTTCCAAATAATCCATTCCAGTACAGACCTTACTAATAATTCATTCCAGTACAGACCTTCCATATAATTCATTCCAGTACAGACCTTACTAATAATCCATTCCAGTACAGACCTTACCAATAATTCATTCCAGTACAGACCTTCCATATAATTCATTCCAGTACAGACCTTCCAAATAATCCATTCCAGTACAGACCTTACTAATAATTCATTCCAGTACAGACCTTCCATATAATTCATTCCAGTACAGACCTTACTAATAATTCATTCCAGTACAGACCTTCCATATAATTCATTCCACTACAGACCTTCCAAATAATCCATTCCAGTACAGACCTTACTAATAATTCATTCCAGTACAGACCTTCCATATAATTCATTCCAGTACAGACCTTCCAAATAATCCATTCCAGTACAGACCTTACTAATAATTCATTCCAGTACAGACCTTCCATATAATTCATTCCAGTACAGACCTTCCAAATAATCCATACCAGTACAGACCTTCCATATAATTCATTCCAGTACAGACCTTACTAATAATCCATTCCAGTACACACCTTCCAAATACTTCATTCCAGTACAGACCTTACGAATAATTCATTCCAGTACAGACCTTACTAATAATCCATTCCAGTACAGACCTTACCAATAATTCATTCCAGTACAGACCTTCCAAATAATCCATACCAGTACAGACCTTCCATATAATTCATTCCAGTACAGACCTTACTAATAATCCATTCCAGTACACACCTTCCAAATACTTCATTCCAGTACAGACCTTACGAATAATTCATTCCAGTACAGACCTTCCATATAATTCATTCCAGTACAGACCTTACTAATAATTCATTCAAGTACAGAACTTCCAAATAATCCATTCCAGTACCGACCATCCAAATAATTCATTCCAGTACAGACCTTACTAATAATTCATTCCAGTACAGACCTTCCATACAATTCATTCCAGTACAGACCTTCCAAATAATTCATTCCAGTACCGACCTTCCAAATAATTCATTCCAGTACAGACCTTCCAAATAATCCATTCCAGCACAGACCTTCCAAATAATTCATTGCAGTACAGACCTTACTAATAATTCATTCCAGTACAGACCTTCCATACAATTCATTCCAGTACAGAACTTCCAAATAATCCATTCCAGTACTGACCTTCCAAATAATTCATTCCAGTACAGACCTTACTAATAATCCATTCCAGTACAGACCTTCCAAATAATTCATTCCAGTACAGACCTTACTAATAATTCATTCCAGTACAGACCTTCCATACAATTCATTCCAGTACAGAACTTCCAAATAATCCATTCCAGTACCGACCTTCCAAATAATTCATTCCAGTACAGACCTTACTAATAATCCATTCCAGTACAGACCTTCCATATAATTCATTCCAGTACAGACCTTCCAAATAATTCATTCCAGTACAGACCTTCCATATAATTCATTCCAGTATAGACCTTCCAAATAATTCATTCCAGTACAGACCTTACTAATAATTCATTCCAGTACAGACCTTACTAATAATTCATTCCAGTACAGACCTTCCATATAATTCATTCCAGTATAGACATTCCAAATAATTCATTCCAGTACAGACCTTACTAATAATTCATTCCAGTACAGACCTTCCATATAATTGATTCCAGTACAGACCTTCCAAATAATTCATTCCAGTACAGACCTTCCATGTAATTCATTCCAGTACAGACCTTCCAAATAATTCATTCCAGTACAGACCTTCCATATAATTCATTCCAGTACAGACCTTCCATATAATTCATTCCAGTACAGACCTTCCATATAATTCATTCCAGGACAAACCTTCCATATAATTCATTCCAGTACAGACCTTCCAAATAATTCATTCCAGTACAGACCTTCCATATAATTCATTCCAGTACAGACCTTCCAAATAATTCATTCTAGTACAGACCTTACTAATAATCCATTCCAGTACAGACCTTCCATATAATTCATTCCAGTACAGACATTCCAAATAATTCATTCCAGTACAGACCTTACTAATAATCCATTCCAGTACAGATCTTCCAAATACTTCATTCCAGTACAGACCTTCCATATAATTCATTCCAGTACAGACCTTCCAAATAATCCATTCCAGTACAGACCTTACTAATAATTCATTCCAGTACAGACCTTCCATATAATTCATTCCAGTACAGACCTTACTAATAATCCATTCGAATACAGAACTTCCAAATAATCCATTCCAGTACAGACCTTCCAAATAATTCATTCCAGTACAGACCTTCCAAAAAATCCATTCCAGTACAGACCTTACTAATAATTCATTCCAGTACAGACCTTCCATATAATCCATTCCAGTACAGACCTTACTAATAATTCATTCCAGTACAGACCTTCCATATAATCCATTCCAGTACAGACCTTACTAATAATTCATTCCAGTACAGACCTTCCATATAATTCATTCCAGTACAGACCTTACTAATAATCCATTCCAGTACAGACCTTCCAAATAATTCATTCCAGTACAGACCTTCCAAATAATCCATTCCAGTACAGACCTTACTAATAATTGATTCCAGTACAGACCTTCCATATAATTCATTCCAGTACAGACCTTACTAATAATCCATTCGAGTACAGAACTTCCAAATAATCCATTCCAGTACAGACCTTCCAAATGATTCATTCCAGTACAGAACTTCCAAATAATTCATTCCAGTACAGACCTTCCAAATAATCCATTCCAGTACAGACCTTACTAATAATTCATTCCAGTACAGACCTTCCATATAATTCATTCCAGTACAGACCTTACTAATAATCCATTCCAGTACAGAACTTCCAAATAATTCATTCCAGTCCAGACCTTCCAAATAATCCATTCCAGTACAGACCTTCCAAATAATCCATTCCAGTACAGACCTTTCAAATAATTCATTCCAGTACAGACCTTCCAAATAATTCATTCCAGTACAGACCTTCCAAATAATTCATTCCAGTACAGACCTTCCAAATAATCCATTCCAGTACAGACCTTACTAACAATTCATTCCAGTACAGACCTTTCAATTAATTCATTCCAGTACAGACTTTACTAATAATTCATTCCAGTACAGACCTTCCAAATAATTCATTCCAGTACAGACCTTCCAAATAATCCATTCCAGTACAGACCTTCCAAATAATCCATTCCAGTACAGACCTTACTAATAATTCATTCCAGTACAGACCTTCCAAATAATCCATTCCAGTACAGACCTTCCAAATAATCCATTCCAGTACAGACCTTACTAATAATTCATTCCAGTACAGACCTTCCAAATAATCCATTCCAGTACAGACCTTCCAAATAATTCATTCCAGTACAGACCTTCCAAATAATCCATTCCAGTACAGACCTTCCAAATAATTCATTCCAGTACAGACCTTCCAAATAATCCATTCCAGTACAGACCTTACTCATAATCCATTCCAGTACAGACCTTCCAAATAATTCATTCCAGTACAGACCTTCCAAATAATCCATTCCAGTACAGACCTTTCAAATAATCCATTCCAGTACAGACCTTCCAAATAATTCATTCCAATACAGACCTTCCAAATAATCCATTCCAGTACAGACCTTACTAATAATTCATTCCAGTACAGACCTTCCAAATAATCCATTCCAGTACAGACCTTCCAAATAATTCATTCCAGTACAGACCTTCCAAATAATCCATTCCAGTACAGACCTTCCAAATAATTCATTCCAGTACAGACCTTCCAAATAATCCATTCCAGTACAGACCTTACTCATAATCCATTCCAGTACAGACCTTCCAAATAATTCATTCCAGTACAGACCTTCCAAATAATCCATTCCAGTACAGACCTTTCAAATAATCCATTCCAGTACAGACCTTCCAAATAATTCATTCCAATACAGACCTTCCAAATAATCCATTCCAGTACAGACCTTACTAATAATTCATTCCAGTACAGACCTTCCATATAATTCATTCCAGTACAGACCTTCCATATAATTCATTCCAATACAGACCTTCCAAATAATCCATTCCAGTACAGACCTTACTAATAATTCATTCCAGTACAGACCTTCCATATAATTCATTCCAGTACAGACCTTACTAATAATCCATTCCAGTACAGACCTTACTAATAATTCATTCCAGTACAGACCTTACCAATAATTCATTCCAGTACAGACCATCCATATAATTCATTCCAGTACAGACCTTCCAAATAATCCATACCAGTACAGACCTTCCATATAATTCATTCCAGTACAGACCTTACTAATAATCCATTCCAGTACAGACCTTACGAATAATTCATTCCAGTACAGACCTTCCATATAATTCATTCCAGTACAGACATTCCAAATAATTCATTCCAGTACAGACCTTACAAATAATCCATTCCAGTACACACCTTCCAAATACTTCATTCCGGTACAGACCTTACGAATAATTCATTCCAGTACAGACCTTCCATATAATTCATTCCAGTACAGACCTTACTAATAATTCATTCAAGTACAGAACTTCCAAATAATCCATTCCAGTACCGACCATCCAAATAATTCATTCCAGTACAGACCTTACTAATAATTCATTCCAGTACAGACCTTCCATACAATTCATTCCAGTACAGACCTTCCAAATAATTCATTCCAGTACCGACCTTCCAAATAATTCATTCCAGTACAGACCTTCCAAATAATCCATTCCAGCACAGACCTTCCAAATAATTCATTCCAGTACAGACCTTACTAATAATTTATTCCAGTACAGACCTTCCATACAATTCATTCCAGTACAGAACTTCCAAATAATCCATTCCAGTACCGACCTTCCAAATAATTCATTCCAGTACAGACCTTACTAATAATCCATTCCAGTACAGACCTTCCAAATAATTCATTCCAGTACAGACCTTACTAATAATCCATTCCAGTACCGACCTTCCAAATAATTCATTCCAGTACAGACCTTACAAATAATTCATTCCAGTACAGACCTTCCAAATAATCCATTCCAGTACAGACCTTCCAAATAATTCATTCCAGTAGAGAACTTCCATATAATTCATTCCAGTACAGACCTTCAAAATAATGCATTCCAGTACAGACCTTCCATATAATCCATTCCAGTACCGACCTTCCATTTAATTCATTACAGTACAGACATTCCAAATAATTCATTCCAGTACAGACCTTATTAATAATCCATTCCAGTACAGACCTTCCAAATACTTCATTCCAGTACAGACCTTCCATATAATCCATTCCAGTACAGACCTTCCATATAATTCATTCCAGTACAGACCTTCAAAATAATTCATTCCAGTACAGACCTTCCATATAATCCATTCCAGTACCGACCTTACTAATAATCCATTCCAGTACAGACCTTCCAAATACTTCATTCCAGTACAGACCTTCCATATAATCCATTCCAGTACAGACCTTCCAAATAATGTATTAAAGTAAAGACCTTCCAAATGATCCATTCTGGTACACACCTTCCAAATGATCCATCCCAGTACAGAACTTCCAAATAATGTATTAAAGTAAAGACCTTCCAAATAATCCATTCCAGTGCAAAACTTCCAAATAATCCATTCCAGTACAGAACTTCCAAATACTCCATTCCAGAACAAACCTTCCAAATAATCCACCCCAGTGCAAAACTTCCAAATAATCCATTCCAGTACAAAACTTCCAAATAATCCATTCCAGTACAAAACTTCCAAATAATCCATTCCAGAACTAACCTTCCAAATAATCCATTCCAGTGCAGACCTTCCAAATAATCCATTCCAGTACAGACCTTCCAAATAATTCATTCCAGTACAGACCTTCCAAATAATGTATTAAAGTAAACACCTTCCAAATGATCCATTCTGGTACACACCTTCCAAATGATCCATCCCAGTACAGACCTTCCAAATAATGTATTAAAGTAAACACCTTCCAAATGATCCATTCTGGTACACACCTTCGAAATGATCCATCCCAGTACAGACCTTCCAAATAATGTATTAAAGTAAAGACCTTCCAAATAATCCATTCCAGTGCAAAACTTCCAAATAATCCATTCCAGTACAAAACTTCCAAATAATCCATTCCAGTACAAAACTTCCAAATAATCCATTCCAGAACAAACCTTCCAAATAATCCATTCCAGTGCAGACCTTCCAAATAATCCATTCCAGTACAGACCTTCCAAATAATCCATTCCAGTAAAGACCTTCCAAATACTCCAATCCAGTACAGACCTTCCAAATAATCCATTCCAGTGCAAACCTTCCAAATAATCCATGGAAATACAGACCTTCCAAATAATTCATTCCAGTACAGACCTTCCAAATACTCCAATCCAGTACAGACCTTCCAAATAATCCATTCCAGTGCAAAGCTTCCAAATAATCCATGGAAATACAGACCTTCCAAATACTCCATTCCAGAACAAACCTTCCAAATAAACAATCCCAGTACAGACCTTCCAAATAATCCATTCCAGTACAGACCTTCCAAATATTTCATTCCAGTACAGACCTTACTAATAATTCAATCCAGTACAGACCTTCAAAATAATTCATTCCAGTACAGACCTTACTAATAATCCATGCCAGTACAGACCTTCAAAATAATTCATTCCAGTACAGACCTTACTAATAATCCATTCCAGTACAAACCTTCCAAATAATTCATTCCAGTACAGACCTTACTAATAATCCATGCCAGTACAGACCTTCAAAATAATTCATTCCAGTACAGACCTTACTAATAATCCATTCCAGTACAGACCTTCCAAATAATCCATGCCAGTACAGACCTTCAAAATAATTCATTCCAGTACAGACCTTACTAATAATCCATTCCAGTACAGACCTTCCAAATAATTCATTCCAGTACAGACATCCATATAATTCATTCCAGTACAGACTTTCCAAATAATTCATTCCAGTACAGACCTTCCATATAATTCATTCCAGTACAGACCTTACTAATAATCCATTCCAGTACAGACCTTCCAAATAATTCATTCCAGTACAGACCTTCCATATAATTCATTCCAGTACAGACCTTCCAAATAATTCATTCCAGTACAGACCTTCCAAATAATTCATTCCAGTACAGACCTTCCATATAATTCATTCCAGTACACACCTTCCAAATAATTCATGACAGTACAGACCTTCCATATAATTCATTCCAGTACAGACCTTACTAATAATCCATTCCAGTACAGACCTTACTAATAATTCATTCCAGTACAGACCTTCCATATAATTCATTCCAGTACAGACCTTACTAATAATTCATTCAAGTACAGAACTTCCAAATAATCCATTCCAGTACCGACCATCCAAATAATTCATTCCAGTACAGACCTTACTAATAATTCATTCCAGTACAGACCTTCCATACAATTCATTCCAGTACAGACCTTCCAAATAATTCATTCCAGTACCGACCTTCTAAATAATTCATTCCAGTACAGACCTTCCAAATAATCCATTCCAGTACAGACCTTCCAAATAATTCATTCCAGTACAGACCTTACTAATAATTCATTCCAGTACAGACCTTCCATACAATTCATTCCAGTACAGAACTTCCAAATAATCCATTCCAGTACCGACCTTCCAAATAATTCATTCCAGTACAGACCTTACTAATAATCCATTCCAGTACAGAACTTCCAAATAATTCATTCCAGTACAGACCTTACTAATAATCCATTCCAGTACCGACCTTCCAAATAATTCATTCCAGTACAGACCTTACAAATAATTCATTCCAGTACAGACCTTCCAAATAATTCATTCCAGTACAGACCTTCCATATAATTCATTCCAGTACAGACCTTCAAAATAATTCATTCCAGTACAGACCTTCCATATAATCCATTCCAGTACCGACCTTACTAATAATCCATTCCAGTACAGACCTTCCAAATACTTCATTCCAGTACAGACCTTCCATATAATCCATTCCAGTACAGACCTTCCAAATAATATATTAAAGTAAACACCTTCCAAATGATCCATTCTGGTACACACCTTCCAAATGATCCATCCCAGTACAGACCTTCCAAATAATGTATTAAAGTAAACACCTTCCAAATGATCCATTCTGGTACACACCTTCGAAATGATCCATCCCAGTACAGACCTTCCAAATAATGTATTAAAGTAAACACCTTCCAAATGATCCATTCGAGTACACACCTTCCAAATGGTCCATCCCAGTACAGACCTTCCAAATAATGTATTAAAGTAAACACCTTCCAAATGATCCATTCTGGTACACACCTTCCAAATGATCCATCCCAGTACAGACCTTCCAAATAATGTATTAAAGTAAAGACCTTCCAAATAATCCACCCCAGTGCAAAACTTCCAAATAATCCATTCCAGTACAAAACTTCCAAATAATCCATTCCAGTGCAGACCTTCCAAATAATCCATTCCAGTACAGACCTTCCAAATAATCCATTCCAGTAAAGACCTTCCAAATACTCCAATCCAGTACAGACCTTCCAAATAATCCATTCCAGTGCAAACCTTCCAAATAATCCATGGAAATACAGACCTTCCAAATAATTCATTCCAGTACAGACCTTCCAAATACTCCAATCCAGTACAGACCTTCCAAATAATCCATTCCAGTGCAAAGCTTCCAAATAATCCATGGAAATACAGACCTTCCAAATACTCCATTCCATGAACAAACCTTCCAAATATTTCATTCCAGTACAGACCTTACTAATAATTCATTCCAGTACAGACCTTACTAATAATCCATTCCAGTACAGACCTTCCAAATACTCCAATCCAGTACAGACCTTCCAAATAATCCATTCCAGTGCAAACCTTCCAAATAATCCATGGAAATACAGACCTTCCAAATAATTCATTCCAGTACAGACCTTCCAAATACTCCAATCCAGTACAGACCTTCCAAATAATCCATTCCAGTGCAAAGCTTCCAAATAATCCATGGAAATACAGACCTTCCAAATACTCCATTCCAGAACAAACCTTCCAAATAAACAATCCCAGTACAGACCTTCCAAATAATCCATTCCAGTACAGACCTTCCAAATATTTCATTCCAGTACAGACCTTACTAATAATTCAATCCAGTACAGACCTTCAAAATAATTCATTCCAGTACAGACCTTACTAATAATCCATGCCAGTACAGACCTTCAAAATAATTCATTCCAGTACAGACCTTACTAATAATCCATTCCAGTACAAACCTTCCAAATAATTCATTCCAGTACAGACCTTACTAATAATCCATGCCAGTACAGACCTTCAAAATAATTCATTCCAGTACAGACCTTACTAATAATCCATTCCAGTACAGACCTTCCAAATAATCCATGCCAGTACAGACCTTCAAAATAATTCATTCCAGTACAGACCTTACTAATAATCCATTCCAGTACAGACCTTCCAAATAATTCATTCCAGTACAGACATCCATATAATTCATTCCAGTACAGACTTTCCAAATAATTCATTCCAGTACAGACCTTCCATATAATTCATTCCAGTACAGACCTTACTAATAATCCATTCCAGTACAGACCTTCCAAATAATTCATTCCAGTACAGACCTTCCATATAATTCATTCCAGTACAGACCTTCCAAATAATTCATTCCAGTACAGACCTTCCAAATAATTCATTCCAGTACAGACCTTCCATATAATTCATTCCAGTACACACCTTCCAAATAATTCATGACAGTACAGACCTTCCATATAATTCATTCCAGTACAGACCTTACTAATAATCCATTCCAGTACAGACCTTACTAATAATTCATTCCAGTACAGACCTTCCATATAATTCATTCCAGTACAGACCTTACTAATAATTCATTCAAGTACAGAACTTCCAAATAATCCATTCCAGTACCGACCATCCAAATAATTCATTCCAGTACAGACCTTACTAATAATTCATTCCAGTACAGACCTTCCATACAATTCATTCCAGTACAGACCTTCCAAATAATTCATTCCAGTACCGACCTTCCAAATAATTCATTCCAGTACAGACCTTCCAAATAATCCATTCCAGTACAGACCTTCCAAATAATTCATTCCAGTACAGACCTTACTAATAATTCATTCCAGTACAGACCTTCCATACAATTCATTCCAGTACAGAACTTCCAAATAATCCATTCCAGTACCGACCTTCCAAATAATTCATTCCAGTACAGACCTTACTAATAATCCATTCCAGTACAGAACTTCCAAATAATTCATTCCAGTACAGACCTTACTAATAATCCATTCCAGTACCGACCTTCCAAATAATTCATTCCAGTACAGACCTTACAAATAATTCATTCCAGTACAGACCTTCCAAATAATTCATTCCAGTACAGACCTTCCATATAATTCATTCCAGTACAGACCTTCAAAATAATTCATTCCAGTACAGACCTTCCATATAATCCATTCCAGTACCGACCTTACTAATAATCCATTCCAGTACAGACCTTCCAAATACTTCATTCCAGTACAGACCTTCCATATAATCCATTCCAGTACAGACCTTCCAAATAATATATTAAAGTAAACACCTTCCAAATGATCCATTCTGGTACACACCTTCCAAATGATCCATCCCAGTACAGACCTTCCAAATAATGTATTAAAGTAAACACCTTCCAAATGATCCATTCGAGTACACACCTTCCAAATGGTCCATCCCAGTACAGACCTTCCAAATAATGTATTAAAGTAAACACCTTCCAAATGATCCATTCTGGTACACACCTTCCAAATGATCCATCCCAGTACAGACCTTCCAAATAATGTATTAAAGTAAAGACCTTCCAAATGATCCATTCTGGTACACACCTTCCAAATGATCCATCCCAGTACAGACCTTCCAAATAATGTATTAAAGTAAACACCTTCCAAATGATCCATTCTGGTACACACCTTCGAAATGATCCATCCCAGTACAGACCTTCCAAATAATGTATTAAAGTAAACACCTTCCAAATGATCCATTCTGGTACACACCTTCGAAATGATCCATCCCAGTACAGACCTTCCAAATAATGTATTAAAGTAAACACCTTCCAAATGATCCATTCGAGTACACACCTTCCAAATGGTCCATCCCAGTACAGACCTTCCAAATAATGTATTAAAGTAAAGACCTTCCAAATAATCCATTCCAGTGCAAAACTTCCAAATAATCCATTCCAGTACAGAACTTCCAAATACTCCATTCCAGAACAAACCTTCCAAATAATCCACCCCAGTGCAAAACTTCCAAATAATCCATTCCAGTACAAAACTTCCAAATAATCCATTCCAGTACAAAACTTCCAAATAATCCATTCCAGTGCAGACCTTCCAAATAATCCATTCCAGTACAGACCTTCCAAATAATCCATTCCAGTAAAGACCTTCCAAATACTCCAATCCAGTACAGACCTTCCAAATAATCCATTCCAGTGCAAACCTTCCAAATAATCCATGGAAATACAGACCTTCCAAATAATTCATTCCAGTACAGACCTTCCAAATACTCCAATCCAGTACAGACCTTCCAAATAATCCATTCCAGTGCAAAGCTTCCAAATAATCCATGGAAATACAGACCTTCCAAATACTCCATTCCAGAACAAACCTTCCAAATATTTCATTCCAGTACAGACCTTACTAATAATTCATTCCAGTACAGACCTTACTAATAATCCATTCCAGTACAAACCTTCCAAATAATTCATTCCAGTACAGACCTTCCAAATATTTCATTCCAGTACAGACCTTACTAATAATTCATTCCAGTACAGACCTTACTAATAATCCATTCCAGTACAAACCTTCCAAATAATTCATTCCAGTACAGACCTTACTAATAATCCATGCCAGTACAGACCTTCAAAATAATTCATTCCAGTACAGACCTTCCAAATAATTCATTCCAGTACAGACCTTCCATATAATTCATTCCAGTACAGACTTTCCAAATAATTCATTCCAGTACAGACCTTCCAAATAATCCATTCCAGTACAGACCTTACTAATAATCCATTCCAGTACAGACCTTCCAAATAATTCATTCCAGTACAGACCTTCCATATAATTCATTCCAGTACAGACCTTCCAAATAATTCATTCCAGTACAGACCTTCCAAATAATTCATTCCAGTGCACACCTTCCAAATAATTCATTCCAGTACAGACCTTCCATATAATTCATTCCAGTACAGACCTTACTAATAATCCATTCCAGTACAGACCTTCCAAATAATTCATTCCAGTACAGACCTTCCAAATAATTCATTCCAGTACAGACCTTCCATATAATTCATTCCAGGACACACCTTCCAAATAATTCATTCCAGTACAGACCTTCCAAATAATTCATTCCAGTACAGACCTTCCATATAATTCATTCCAGTACAGACCTTCCATATAATTCATTCCAGTACAGACCTTCCATATAATTCATTCCAGTACAGACCTTCCATCTAATTCATTCCAGTACAGACTTTCCAAATAATTCATTCCAGTACAGACCTTCCATATAATTCATTCCAGTACAGACCTTACTAATAATTCATTCCAGTGCAGACCTTCCATATAATTCATTCCAGTACAGACCTTACTAATAATCCATTCCAGTACAGACCTTCCAAATAATTCATTCCAGTACAGACCTTCCAAATAAATCATTCCAGTACAGACCTTCCATATAATTCATTCCAGTACAGACCTTACTAATAATCCATTCCAGTACAGACCTTCCAAATAATTCATTCCAGTAGAGACATTCCAAATAATTCATTCCAGTACAGACCTTCCAAATAATCCATTCCAGTACAGACCTTACTAATAATTCATTCCAGTACAGACCTTCCATATAATTCATTCCAGTATAGACCTTCCAAATAATTCATTCCAGTACAGACCTTACTAATAATTCATTCCAGTACAGACCTTCCATATAATTCATTCCAGTACAGACCTTCCAAATAACTCATTCCAGTACAGACCTTCCATATAATTCATTCCAGTGCAGACCTTCCAAATAACTCATTCCAGTACAGACCTTCCATATAATTCATTCCAGTATAGACCTTCCAAATAATTCATTCCAGTACAGACCTTACTAATAATTCATTCCAGTACAGACCTTACTAATAATTCATTCCAGTACAGACCTTCCATATAATTCATTCCAGTATAGACCTTCCAAATAATTCATTCCAATACTGACCTTACTAATAATTCATTCCAGTACAGACCTTCCATATAATTGATTCCAGTACAGACCTTCCAAATAATTCATTCCAGTACAGACCTTCCATGTAATTCATTCCAGTACAGACCTTCCAAATAATTCATTCCAGTACAGACCTTCCATATAATTCATTCCAGTACAGACCTTCCATATAATTCATTCCAGTACAGACCTTACTAATAATTCATTCCAGTACAGACCTTCCATATAATTCATTCCAGTGCAGACCTTACTAATAATCCATTCCAGTACAGACCTTACTAATAATTCATTCCAGTACAGACCTTCCATATAATTCATTCCAGTACAGACCTTCCAAATAATTCATTCCAGTACAGACCTTCCATATAATTCATTCCAGTACAGACCTTCCAAATAATTCATTCCAGTACAGACCTTCCATATAATTCATTCCAGTACAGACCTTCCAAATAATTCATTCCAGTACAGACCTTCCAAATAATTCATTCCAGTACAGACCTTCCAAATAATTCATTCCAGTACAGACCTTACTAATAATCCATTCCAGTACAGATCTTCCAAATACTTCATTCCAGTACAGACCTTCCATATAATTCATTCCAGTACAGACCTTCCAAATAATCCATTCCAGTACAGACCTTACTAATAATTCATTCCAGTACAGACCTTCCAAATAATCCATTCCAGTACAGACCTTCCAAATAATTCATTCCAGTACAGACCTTCCAAATAATCCATTCCAGTACAGACCTTCCAAATAATCCATTCCAGTACAGACCTTCCAAATAATTCATTCCAGTACAGACCTTCCAAATAATCCATTCCAGTACAGACCTTACTCATAATCCATTCCAGTACAGACCTTCCAAATAATTCATTCCAGTACAGACCTTCCATATAATTCATTCCAGTACAGACCTTCCAAATAATCCATTCCAGTACAGACCTTACTAATAATTCATTCCAGTACAGACCTTCCATATAATTCATTCCAGTACAGACCTTAATAATAATCCATTCCAGTACAGACCTTACTAATAATTCATTCCAGTACAGACCTTCCATATAATTCATTCCAGTACAGACCTTCCAAATAATCCATACCAGTACAGACCTTCCATATAATTCATTCCAGTACAGACCTTACTAATAATCCATTCCAGTACAGACCTTACGAATAATTCATTCCAGTACAGACCTTCCATATAATTCATTCCAGTACAGACATTCCAAATAATTCATTCCAGTACAGACCTTACGAATAATCCATTCCAGTACACACCTTCCAAATACTTCATTCCAGTACAGACCTTACTAATAATTCATACCAGTACAGACCTTCCATATAATTCATTCCAGTACAGACCTTACTAATAATTCATTCAAGTACAGAACTTACAAATAATCCATTCCAGTACCGACCATCCAAATAATTCATTCCAGTACAGACCTTACTAATAATTCATTCCAGTACAGACCTTCCACACAATTCATTCCAGTACAGACCTTCCAAATAATTCATTCCAGTACCGACCTTCCAAATAATTCATTCCAGTACAGACCTTCCAAATAATCCATTCCAGTACAGACCTTCCAAATAATTCATTCCAGTACAGACCTTACTAATAATTCATTCCAGTACAGACCTTCCATACAATTCATTCCAGTACAGAACTTCCAAATAATCCATTCCAGTACCGACCTTCCAAATAATTCATTCCAGTACAGACCTTACTAATAATCCATTCCAGTACAGACCTTCCAAATAATTCATTCCAGTACAGACCTTACTAATAATCCATTCCAGTACCGACCTTCCAAATAATTCATTCCAGTACAGACCTTACAAATAATTCATTCCAGTACAGACCTTCCAAATAATTCATTCCAGTACAGACCTTCCAAATAATTCATTCCAGTACAGACCTTCCATATAATTCATTCCAGTACAGACCTTAATAATAATTCATTCCAGTACAGACCTTCCATATAATTCATTCCAGTACAGACCTTACTAATAATCCATTCCAGTACAGACCTTACTAATAATTCATTCCAGTACAGACCTTCCATATAATTCATTCCAGTACAGACCTTCCAAATAATTCATTCCAGTACAGACCTTCCATATAATTCATTCCAGTACAGACCTTCCAAATAATTCATTCCAGTACAGACCTTCCATATAATTCATTCCAGTACAGACCTTCCAAATAATTCATTCCAGTACAGACCTTACTAATAATCCATTCCAGTACAGACCTTCCATACAATTCATTCCAGTACAGACATTCCAAATAATTCATTCCAGTACAGACCTTACTAATAATCCATTCCAGTACAGATCTTCCAAATACTTCATTCCAGTACAGACCTTCCATATAATTCAGTCCAGTACAGACCTTCCAAATAATCCATTCCAGTACAGACATTACTAATAATTCATTCCAGTACAGACCTTCCATATAATTCATTCCAGTACAGACCATACTAATAATTCATTCGAGTACAGACCTTCCATATAATTCATTCCAGTACAGACCTTACTAATAATCCATTCCAGTACAGACCTTCCAAATAATCCATTCCAGTACAGACCTTACTAATAATTCATTCCAGTACAGACCTTCCATATAATTCATTCCAGTACAGACCTTACTAATAATCCATTCGAGTACAGAACTTCCAAATAATCCATTCCAGTACAGACCTTCCAAATAATTCATTCCAGTACAGACCTTCCAAATAATTCATTCCAGTACAGACCTTCCAAATAATCCATTCCAGTACAGACCTTCCATATAATTCATTCCAGTACAGACCTTACTAATAATCCATTCGAGTACAGAACTTCCAAATAATCCATTCCAGTTCCAGACCTTCCAAATAATCCATTCCAGTACAGACCTTTCAAATAATTCATTCCAGTACAGACCTTCCAAATAATTCATTCCAGTACAGACCTTCCAAATAATTCATTCCAGTACAGACCTTCCAAATAATCCATTCCAGTACAGACCTTACTAATAATTCATTCCAGTACAGACCTTCCAAATAATTCATTCCAGTACAGACCTTCCAAATAATCCATTCCAGTACAGACCTTCCAAATAATCCATTCCAGTACAGACCTTACTAATAATTCATTCCAGTACAGACCTT
Organism: Heterodontus francisci; assembly: GCF_036365525.1. Classification (NCBI taxonomy): domain Eukaryota; kingdom Metazoa; phylum Chordata; class Chondrichthyes; order Heterodontiformes; family Heterodontidae; genus Heterodontus; species Heterodontus francisci. Next base: position 27,529,535 of record NC_090384.1, read on the forward strand.
CCAAATAATCCATTCCAGTACAGACCTTCCAAATAATTCATTCCAGTACAGACCTTCCAAATAATCCATTCCAGTACAGACCTTCCAAATAATCCATTCCAGTACAGACCTTCCAAATAATTCATTCCAGTACAGACCTTCCAAATAATCCATTGCAGTACAGACCTTACTAATAATCCATTCCAGTACAGACCTTCCAAATAATTCATTCCAGTACAGACCTTCCATATGATTCATTCCAGTACAGACCTTCCAAATAATCCATTCCAGTACAGACCTTACTAATAATTCATTCCAGTACAGACCTTCCATATAATTCATTCCAGTACAGACCTTACTAATAATCCATTCCAGTACAGACCTTACTAATAATTCATTCCAGTACAGACCTTACCAATAATTCATTCCAGTACAGACCTTCCATATAATTCATTCCAGTACAGACCTTCCAAATAATCCATACCAGTACAGACCTTCCATATAATTCATTCCAGTACAGACCTTACTAATAATCCATTCCAGTACAGACCTTACGAATAATTCATTCCAGTACAGACATTCCATATAATTCATTCCAGTACAGACATTCCAAATAATTCATTCCAGTCCAGACATTACTAATAATCCATTCCAGTACACACCTTCCAAATACTTCATTCCAGTACAGACCTTACTAATAATTCATTCCAGTACAGACCTTCCATATAATTCATTCCAGTACAGACCTTACTAATAATTCATTCAAGTACAGAACTTCCAAATAATCCATTCCAGTACCGACCATCCAAATAATTCATTCCAGTACAGACCTTACTAATAATTCATTCCAGTACAGACCTTCCATACAATTCATTCCAGTACAGACCTTCCAAATAATTCATTCCAGTACCGACCTTCCAAATAATTCATTCCAGTACAGACCTTCCAAATAATCCATTCCAGTACAGAACTTACTAATAATTCATTCCAGTACAGACCTTACTAATAATTCATTCCAGTACAGACCTTCCAAATAATTCATTCCAGTACAGACCTTACTAATAATTCATTCCAGTACAGACCTTCCAAATAATTCATTCCAGTGCAGACCTTCCAAATAATTCATTCCAGTACAGACCTTACTAATAATTCATTCCAGTACAGACCTTCCATACAATTCATTCCAGTACAGAACTTCCAAATAATCCATTCCAGTACCGACCTTCCAAATAATTCATTCCAGTACAGACCTTACTAATAATCCATTCCAGTACAGACCTTCCAAATAATTCATTCCAGTACAGACCTTACTAATAATCCATGCCAGTACCGACCTTCCAAATAATTCATTCCAGTACAGACCTTACAAATAATTCATTCCAGTACAGACCTTCCAAATAATTCATTCCAGTACAGACATTCCAAATAATCCATTCCAGTACAGACCTTACTAATAATCCATACCAGTACAGACCTTCCATATAATTCATTCCAGTACAGATCTTACTAATAATCATTCCAGTACAGACCTTCCATATAATTCATTCCAGTACAGATCTTACTAATAATCCATTCCAGTACAGACCTTCCATATAATTCATTCCAGTACAGACCTTACTAATAATCCATACCAGTACAGACCTTCCATATAATTCATTCCAGTACAGATCTTACTAATAATCCATTCCAGTACAGACCTTCCATATAATTCATTCCAGTACAGATCTTACTAATAATCCATTCCAGTACAGACCTTCCATATAATTCATTCCAGTACAGATCTTACTAATAATCCATTCCAGTGCAGACCTTCCATATAATTCATTCCAGTACAGACCTTACGAATAATTCATTCCAGTACAGACCTTCCAAATAATCCATTCCAGTACAGACCTTACTAATAATTCATTCCAGTACAGACCTTCCAAATAATTCATTCCAGTACAGACCTTGCTAATAATTCACTCCAGTACAGAACTTCCAAATAATTCATTCCAGTACAGACCTTCCAAGTAATTCATTCCAGTACACACCTTCCAAATAATTCATTCCAGTACAGATCCAACAAATTATTCATTCCAGTACAGACCTTCCAAATAATTCATTCCAGTACAGAACTTACTAATAATTCATTCCAGTACAAACCTTCCATATAATTCATTCCAGTACAGACCTTCCAAATTATTCATTCCAGTACAGACCTTCCAAATAATTCATTCCAGTACAGACCTTCCATATAATTCATTCCAGTACAGACCTTCCATATAATTCATTCCAGTACAGACCTTCCAAATAATTCATTCCAGTACAGAACTTAATAATCATCCATTCCAGTACAGACCTTCAAAATAATTCATTCCAGTACAGACCTTCCATATAATTCATTCGAGTACATACCTTACTAATAATCCATTCCAGTACAGACCTTACTAATAATCCATTCCAGTACAGACCTTCCATATAATTCATTCCAGTACAGATCTTACTAATAATCCATTCCAGTACAGACCTTCCATGTAATTCATTCCAGTACAGATCTTACTAATAATCCATTCCAGTGCAGACCTTCCATATAATTCATTCCAGTACAGACCTTACGAATAATTCATTCCAGTACAGACCTGACTAATAATCCATTCCAGTACAGACCTTCCAAATAATCCATTCCAGTACAGACCTTACTAATAATTCATTCCAGTACAGACCTTCCAAATAATTCATTCCAGTACAGACCTTACTAATAATCCATTCCAGAAGAGACCTTCCAAATAATTCATTCCAGTACAGACCTTCCAAATAATTCATTCCAGCACAGACCTTGCTAATAATTCATTCCAGTACAGAACTTCCAAATAATTCATTCCAGTACAGACCTTACTAATAATCCATTCCAGTACAGACCTTCCAAATAATTCATTCCAGTACAGACCTTCCAAATAATTCATTCCAGTACACACCTTCCAAATAATTCATTCCAGTGCAGATCCAACAAATTATTCATTCCAGTACAGACCTTCCAAATAATTCATTCCAGTCCAGAACTTACTAATAATTCATTCCAGTACAGACCTTCCAAATTATTCATTCCAGTACAGACCTTCCATATAATTCATTCCAGTACAGACATTACTAATAATCCATTCCAGTACAGACCTTCCATATAATTCATTCCAGTACAGACATTACTAATAATTCATTCCAGTAAAGACCTTCCAAATAATTCATTCCAGTACAGAGATTACTAATAATCCATTCCAGTACAGACCTTCCATATAATTCATTCCAGTACAGACCTTCCATATAATTCAATCCAGTACAGACCTTACTAATAATCGATTCCAGTACAGACCTTCCATATAATTCATTCCAGTACAGACCTTACTAATTATTCATTCCAGTACAGACCTTACTAATAATCGATTCCAGTACAGACCTTCCATATAATTCATTCCAGTACAGACCTTACTAATAATTGATTCCAGTACAGACCTTACTAATAATTCATTCCAGTACAGACCTTACTAATAATTCATTCCAGTGCAGACATTACTAATAATTCATTCCAGTACAGACCTTCCAAATAAATCATTCCAGTACAGACCTTACTCATAATTCATTCCAGTACAGACCTTCCAAATAGTTCATCCAGTACAGACCTTCCAAATAATTCATTCCAGTACACACCTTCCAAATAATTCATTCCAGTGCAGATCCAACAAATTATTCATTCCAGTACAGACCTTCCAAATAATTCATTCCAGTCCAGAACTTACTAATAATTCATTCCAGTACAGACCTTCCATATAATTCATTCCAGTACAGACCTTCCAAATTATTCATTCCAGTACAGACATTCCATATAATTCATTCCAGTACAGACATTACTAATAATCCATTCCAGTACAGACCTTCCATATAATTCATTCCAGTACAGACATTACTAATAATTCATTCCAGTAAAGACCTTCCAAATAATTCATTCCAGTACAGACCTTCCATATAATTCAATCCAGTCCAGACCTTACTAATAATCGATTCCAGTGCAGACCTTCCATATAATTCATTCCAGTACAGACATTACTAATAATCCATTCCAGTACAGACCTTCCATATAATTCATTCCAGTACAGACCTTCCATATAATTCAATCCAGTCCAGACCTTACTAATAATCGATTCCAGTACAGACCTTCCAAATAATTCATTCCAGTACAGACCTTACTAATAATTCATTCCAGTACAGACCTTACTAATAATCGATTCCAGTACAGACCTTCCATATAATTCATTCCAGTACAGACCTTACTAATAATTCATTCCAGTACAGACCTTACTGATAATTCATTCCAGTGCAGACCTTACTAATAATTCATTCCAGTACAGACCTTCCAAATAATTCATTCCAGTACAGACCTTACTCATAATTCATTCCAGTACAGACCTTCCAAATAATTCATCCAGTACAGACCTTACATATAATTCATTCCAGTACAGACCTTACTAATAATTCATTCCAGTACAGACCTTACTAATAATTCATTCCAGTACAGAACTTACTAATAATTCATTCCAGTACAGACCTTCCATATAATTCATTCCAGTACAGACCTTACAAATAATTTATTCCAGTACAGACCTTACTAATAATTCATTCCAGTACAGACCTTCCATATAATTCATTCCAGTACAGACCTTCCATATTCTTCATTCCAGTACAGACCTTCCAAATAATTCATTCCAGTACAGAACTTACTAATCATCCATTCCAGTACAGACCTTCAAAATAATTCATTCCAGTACAGACCTTCCATGTAATTCATTCCAGTACAGATCTTACTAATAATCCATTCCAGTGCAGACCTTCCATATAATTCATTCCAGTACAGACCTTACGAATAATTCATTCCAGTACAGACCTTACTAATAATCCATTCCAGTACAGACCTTCCAAATAATCCATTCCAGTACAGACCTTACTAATAATTCATTCCAGTACAGACCTTCCAAATAATTCATTCCAGTACAGACCTTACCAAATAATTCATTCCAGTACAGACCTTACTAATAATCCATTCCAGAAGAGACCTTCCAAATAATTCATTCCAGTACAGACCTTCCAAATAATTCATTCCAGCACAGACCTTGCTAATAATTCATTCCAGTACAGAACTTCCAAATAATTCATTCCAGTACAGACCTTACTAATAATCCATTCCAGTACAGACCTTCCAAATAATTCATTCCAGTACAGACCTTCCAAATAATTCATTCCAGTACAGACCTTCCAAATAATTCATTCCAGTACACACCTTCCAAATAATTCATTCCAGTGCAGATCCAACAAATTATTCATTCCAGTACAGACCTTCCAAATAATTCATTCCAGTCCAGAACTTACTAATAATTCATTCCAGTACAGACCTTCCATATAATTCATTCAAGTACAGACCTTCCAAATTATTCATTCCAGTACAGACCTTCCATATAATTCATTCCAGTACAGACATTACTAATAATCCATTCCAGTACAGACCTTCCATATAATTCATTCCAGTACAGACATTACTAATAATTCATTCCAGTAAAGACCTTCCAAATAATTCATTCCAGTACAGACCTTACTAATAATCGATTCCAGTGCAGACCTTCCATATAATTCATTCCAGTACAGACATTACTAATAATCCATTCCAGTACAGACCTTCCATATAATTCATTCCAGTACAGACCTTCCATATAATTCAATCCAGTACAGACCTTACTAATAATCGATTCCAGTACAGACCTTCCATATAATTCATTCCAGTACAGACCTTACTAATTATTCATTCCAGTACAGACCTTACTAATAATCGATTCCAGTACAGACCTTCCATATAATTCATTCCAGTACAGACCTTACTAATAATTCATTCCAGTACAGACCTTACTAATAATTCATTCCAGTACAGACCTTACTAATAATTCATTCCAGTGCAGACCTTACTAATAATTCATTCCAGTACAGACCTTCCAAATAAATCATTCCAGTACAGACCTTACTCATAATTCATTCCAGTACAGACCTTCCAAATAATTCATTCAGTACAGACCTTCCATATAATTCATTCCAGTACAGACCTTCCAAATAATTCATTCCAGTACAGACCTTACTAAAAATTCATTCCAGTACAGAACTTACTAATAATTCATTCCAGTACAGACCTTCCAAATAATTCATTCCAGTACAGACCTTCCATATAATTCATTCCAGTACAGACCTTACTAATAATTTATTCCAGTACAGACCTTACTAATAATTCATTCCAGTACAGACCTTCCAAATAATTCATTCCAGTACAGACCTTACTAATAATTCATTCCAGTACAGACCTTCCAAATAATTCATCCAGTACAGACCTTCCATATAATTCATTCCAGTACAGACCTTACTAATAATTCATTCCAGTACAGACCTTACTAATAATTCATTCCAGTACAGAACTTACTAATAATTCATTCCAGTACAGACCTTCCATATAATTCATTCCAGTACAGACCTTACTAATAATTTATTCCAGTACAGACCTTACTAATAATTCATTCCAGTACAGACCTTCCATATAATTCATTCCAGTACAGACCTTCCATATTCTTCATTCCAGTACAGACCTTCCAAATAATTCATTCCAGTACAGAACTTACTAATCATCCATTCCAGTACAGACCTTCAAAATAATTCATTCCAGTACAGACCTTCCATGTAATTCATTCCAGTACAGATCTTACTAATAATCCATTCCAGTGCAGACCTTCCATATAATTCATTCCAGTACAGACCTTACGAATAATTCATTCCAGTACAGACCTTACTAATAATCCATTCCAGTACAGACCTTCCAAATAATCCATTCCAGTACAGACCTTACTAATAATTCATTCCAGTACAGACCTTCCAAATAATTCATTCCAGTACAGACCTTACCAAATAATTCATTCCAGTACAGACCTTACTAATAATCCATTCCAGAAGAGACCTTCCAAATAATTCATTCCAGTACAGACCTTCCAAATAATTCATTCCAGCACAGACCTTCCAAATAATTCATTCCAGTACAGACCTTACTAATAATCCATTCCAGAAGAGACCTTCCAAATAATTCATTCCAGTACAGACCTTCCAAATAATTCATTCCAGCACAGACCTTCCAAATAATTCATTCCAGTACAGACCTTGCTAATAATTCATTCCAGTACAGAACTTCCAAATAATTCATTCCAGTACAGACCTTACTAATAATCCATTCCAGTACAGACCTTCCAAATAATTCATTCCAGTACAGACCTTCCAAATAATTCATTCCAGTACAGACCTTCCAAATAATTCATTCCAGTACACACCTTCCAAATAATTCATTCCAGTGCAGATCCAACAAATTATTCATTCCAGTACAGACCTTCCAAATAATTCATTCCAGTCCAGAACTTACTAATAATTCATTCCAGTACAGACCTTCCATATAATTCATTCAAGTACAGACCTTCCAAATTATTCATTCCAGTACAGACCTTCCATATAATTCATTCCAGTACAGACATTACTAATAATCCATTCCAGTACAGACCTTCCATATAATTCATTCCAGTACAGACATTACTAATAATTCATTCCAGTAAAGACCTTCCAAATAATTCATTCCAGTACAGACCTTACTAATAATCGATTCCAGTGCAGACCTTCCATATAATTCATTCCAGTACAGACATTACTAATAATCCATTCCAGTACAGACCTTCCATATAATTCATTCCAGTACAGACCTTCCATATAATTCAATCCAGTACAGACCTTACTAATAATCGATTCCAGTACAGACCTTCCATATAATTCATTCCAGTACAGACCTTACTAATTATTCATTCCAGTACAGACCTTACTAATAATCGATTCCAGTACAGACCTTCCATATAATTCATTCCAGTACAGACCTTACTAATAATTCATTCCAGTACAGACCTTACTAATAATTCATTCCAGTACAGACCTTACTAATAATTCATTCCAGTGCAGACCTTACTAATAATTCATTCCAGTACAGACCTTCCAAATAAATCATTCCAGTACAGACCTTACTCATAATTCATTCCAGTACAGACCTTCCAAATAATTCATTCAGTACAGACCTTCCAAATAATTCATTCCAGTACAGACCTTACTAAAAATTCATTCCAGTACAGAACTTACTAATAATTCATTCCAGTACAGACCTTCCAAATAATTCATTCCAGTACAGACCTTCCATATAATTCATTCCAGTACAGACCTTACTAATAATTTATTCCAGTACAGACCTTACTAATAATTCATTCCAGTACAGACCTTCCAAATAATTCATTCCAGTACAGAACTTACTAATAATTCATTCCAGTACAGACCTTCCAAATAATTCATTCCAGTACAGAGCTTACTAATAATCCATTCCAGTACAGACCTTCCATATAATTCATTCCAGTACAGACCTTACTAATACTCCATTCCAGTACAGACCTTCCAAATAATTCATTCCAGTACAGACCTTACTAATAATCCATTCCAGTACAGACCTTCCATATAATCCATTCCAGTACAGACCTTCCATATAATTCATTCCAGTACAGACCTTACTAATAATTCATTCCAGTACAGACCTTCCAAATAATCCATTCCAGTACAGACCTTACTAATAATTCATTCCAGTACAGACCTTCCAAATAATTCATTCCCGTACAGACCTTACTAATAATCCATTCCAGTACAGACCTTCCATATAATTCATTCCAGTACAGACCTTCCAAATAATTCATTCCAGTACAGACCTTACTAATAATCCATTCCAGTACAGTCCTTCCATATAATTCATTCCAGTACAGACCTTACTAATAATTCATTCCAGTACAGAACTTCCATATAATTCATTCCAGTACAGACCTTCCATATAATTCATTCCAGTACAGACCTTACTAATAATCCATTCCAGTACAGACCTTCCATATAATGCATTCCAGTACAGACCTTCCATATAATTCATTCCAGTACAGACCTTACTAATAATCCATTCCAGTACAGACCTTACTAATAATCCATTCCAGTACAGACCTTCCATATAATTCATTCCAGTACAGATCTTACTAATAATCCATTCCAGTACAGACCTTCCATATAATTCATTCCAGTACAGACCTTACGAATAATTCATTCCAGTACAGACCTTACTAATAATCCATTCCAGTACAGACCTTCCATATATTCCATTCCAGTACAGACCTTCCATATAATTCATTCCAGTACAGACCTTACTAATAATTCATTCCAGTACAGACCTTCCAAATAATCCATTCCAGTACAGACCTTACTAATAATTCATTCCAGTACAGACCTTCCAAATAATTCATTCCCGTACAGACCTTACTAATAATCCATTCCAGTAGAGACCTTCCATATAATTCATTCCAGTACAGACCTTCCAAATAATTCATTCCAGTACAGACCTTACTAATAATCCATTCCAGTACAGACCTTCCATATAATTCATTCCAGTACAGACCTTACTAATAATTCATTCCAGTACAGACCTTCCATATAATTCATTCCAGTACAGACCTTCCATATAATTCATTCCAGTACAGACCTTACTAATAATCCATTCCAGTACAGACCTTCCAAATAATTCATTCCAGTACAGACCTTCCATATAATTCATTCCAGTACAGACCTTCCATATAATTCATTCCAGTACAGACCTTACTAATAATCCATTCCAGTACAGACCTTACTAATAATCCATTTGAGTACAGATCTTACTAATAATCCATTCCAGTACAGACCTTCCATATAATTCATTCCAGTACAGATCTTACTAATAATCCATTCCAGTACAGACCTTCCAAATAATTCATTCCCGTACAGACCTTACTAATAATCCATTCCAGTAGAAACCTTCCATATAATTCATTCCAGTACAGACCTTCCAAATAATTCATTCCAGTACAGATCTTACTAATAATCCATTCCAGTACAGTCCTTCCATATAATTCATTCCAGTACAGATCTTACTAATAATCCATTCCAGTACAGACCTTCCATATAATTCATTCCAGTACAGATCTTACTAATAATCCATTCCAGTACAGACCTTCCATATAATTCATTCCAGTACAGATCTTACTAATAATCCATTCTAGTACAGACCTTCCATATAATTCATTCCAGTACAGACCTTCCAAATAATTCATTCCCGTACAGACCTTACTAATAATCCATTCCAGTAGAGACCTTCCATATAATTCATTCCAGTACAGACCTTCCATATAATTCATTCCAGTACAGACCTTACGAATAATTCATTCCAGTACAGACCTTACTAATAATCCATTCCAGTACAGACCTTCCAAATAATCCATTCCAGTACAGACCTTACTAATAATTCATTCCAGTACAGACCTTCCAAATAATTCATTCCAGTACAGAGCATCCAAATAATTCATTCCAGTACAGACCTTACTAATAATCCATTCCAGAAGAGACCTTCCAAATAATTCATTCCAGTACAGACCTTCCAAATAATTCATTCCAGTACAGACCTTGCTAATAATTCATTCCAGAACAGAACTTCCAAATAATTCATTCCAGTACAGACCTTACTAATAATCCATTCCAGTACAGACCTTCCAAATACTTCATTCCAGTACACACCTTCCAAATAATTCATTCCAGTACAGACCTTCCAAATAATTCATTCCAGTACACACCTTCCAAATAATTCATTCCAGTACAGATCCAACAAATTATTCATTCCAGTACAGACCTTCCAAATAATTCATTCCAGTACAGAACTTACTAATAATTCATTCCAGTACAAACCTTCCATATAATTCATTCCAGTACAGACCTTCCATGTAATTCATTCCAGTACAGACCTTCCAAATAATTCATTCCAGTACAGACCTTCCAAATAATTCATTCCAGTACAGACCTTCCAAATAATTCATTCCAGTACAGATCCAACAAATTATTCATTCCAGTACAGACCTTCCAAATAATTCATTCCAGTACAGAACTTACTAATAATTCATTCCAGTACAAACCTTCCATATAATTCATTCCAGTACAGACCTTCCATATAATTCATTCGAGTACAGACCTTACTAATAATTCATTCCAGTACAGACCTTCCATATAATTCATTGCAGTACAGACCTTCCAAATGATTCATTCCAGTACAGACCTTACTAATAATTCATTCCAGTACAGACCTTCCATATAATTCATTCCAAAACAGACCTTCCATATAATTCATTCCAGTACAGACCTTACTAATAATTCATTCCAGTACAGACCTTCCATATAATTCATTCCAGTACAGACCTTCCAAATTATTCATTCCAGTACAGACCTTACTAATAATTCATTCCAGTACAGACCTTCCATATAATTCATTCCGGTACAGACATTCCAAATTATTCATTCCAGTACAGACCTTACTAATAATTCATTGCAGTACAAACCTTCCATATAATTCATTCCAGTACAGACCTTCCATATAATTCATTCCAGTACAGACCTTGCTAATAATTCATTCCAGTACAGAACTTCCAAATTATTCATTCCAGTGCAGACCTTACTAATAATTCATTCATGTACAGACCTTCCATATAATTCATTCCATTGCAGATCTTACTAATAATCCATTCCAGTGCAGTCCTTACTAATAATTCATTCCAGTAAAGACCTTCCATATAATTCATTCCAGTACAGACCTTCCTAATAATTCATTCCAGTACAGACCTTCCATATAATTCATTCCAGTACAGACCTTCCAAATTATTCATTCCAATACAGATCTTACTAATAATTCATTCCAGTACAGACCTTCCATATAATTCATTCCAGTACAGACCTTCCATATAATTCATTCCAGTACAGACCTTACTAATAATTCATTCCAGTACAGACCTTCCATATAATTCATTCCAGTACAGACCTTCCAAATTATTCATTCCAGTACAGACCTTACTAATAATTCATTCATGTACAGACCTTACTAATAATCCATTCCAGTACAGACCTTACTAATAATTCATTCCAGTACAGACCTTCCATATAATTCATTCCAGTACAGACCTTCCTAATAATTCATTCCAGTACAGACCTTCCATATAATTCATTCCAGTACAGACCTTCCAAATTATTCATTCCAGTACAGACCTTACTAATAATCCATTCCAGTACAGACCTTCCATATAATTCATTCCAGTGCAGACCTTTCTAATAATCCATTCCAGTACAGACCTTACTAATAATCCATTCCAGTACAGACCTTCCATATAATTCATTCCAGTGCAGACCTTACTAATAATACATTCCAGTACAGACCTTACTAATAATCCATTCCAGTACAGACCTTACTAATAATCCATTCCAGTACAGTCCTTACTAATAATTCATTCCAGTACAGACCTTCCATATAATTCATTCCAGTACAGACCTTACTAATAATTCATTCCAGTACAGACCTTCCATATAATTCATTCCAGTACAGACCTCCCAAATTATTCATTCCAGTACAGACATTCCATATAATTCATTCCAGTGCAGACCTTACTAATAATCCATTCCAGTACAGACATTACTAATAATTCATTCCAGTACAGACCTTCCATATAATTCATTCCAGTACAGACCTTACTAATAATTCATTCCAGTACAGACCTTCCATATAATTCATTTCAGTGCAGACCTTCCAAATTATTCATTCCAGTACAGACCTTACTAATAATTCATTCCAGTACAAACCTTCTATATAATTCATTCCAGTACAGACCTTCCAAATTATTCATTCCAGTACAGACCTTACTAATAATTCATTCCAGTACAGACCTTCCATATAATTCATTCCAGTACAGACCTTACTAATAATTCATTCCAGTGCAGACCTTCCATATAATTCATTCCAGTACAGACCTTCCAAGTAATTCATTCCAGTACAGAACTTACTAATAATTCATTCCAGTACAAACCTTCCATATAATTCATTCCAGTACAGACCTTCCAAATTATTCATTCCAGTACAGACCTTACTAATAATTCATTCCAGTACAGACCTTCCATATAATTCATTCCAGTACAGACCTTCCATATAATTCATTCCAGTGCAGACCTTCCATATAATTCATTCCAGTACAGACCTTCCATATAATTCATTCCAGTACAGACCTTCCAAATAATTCATTCCAGTACAGACCTTCCATATAATTCATTCCAGTACAGACCTTCCATATAATTCATTCCAGTACAGACCTTCCAAATTATTCATTCCAGTACAGACCTTCCATAAAATTCATTCCAGTACAGACCTTCCATATAATTCATTCCAGTACAGACCTTCCAAATTATTCATTCCAGTACAGACCTTCCAAATAATTCATTCCAGTACAGAACTTACTAATAATCTATTCCAGTACAGACCTTCAAAATAATTCATTCCAGTACAGACCTTCCATATAATTCATTCCAGTACAGACCTTACTAATAATCCATTCCAGTACAGACCTTACTAATAATCCATACCAGTACAGACCTTCCATATAATTCATTCCAGTACAGATCTTACTAATAATTCATTCCAGTAGAGACCTTCCATATAATTCATTCCAGTACAGACCTTACTAATAATCCATTCCAGTACAGACCTTCCAAATAATCCATTCCAGTACAGACCTTACTAATAATTCGTTCCAGTACAGACCTTACTAATAATCCATTCCAGTACAGACCTTCCAAATAATTCATTCCAGTACAGACCTTGCTGATTATTCATTCCAGTACAGAACTTCCAAATAATTCATTCCAGTACAGACCTTCCACATAATCCATTCCAGTACAGACCTTCCAAATAATTCATTCCAGTACAGACCTTCCACATAATTCATTCCAGTACAGACCTTCCAAATAATTCATTCCAGTACACACCTTCCAAATAATTCATTCCAGTACAGATCCAACAAATTATTCATTCCAGTACAGAACTCACTAATAATTCATTCCAGTACAAACCTTCCATATAATTCATTCCAGTACAGACCTTCCAAATTATTCATTCCAGTACAGACCTTCCAAATAATTCATTCCAGTACAGACCTTCCATATAATTCATTCCAGTACAGACCTTCCATATAATTCATTCCAATACAGACCTTCCATATAATTCATTCCAGTACAGACCTTCCAAATTATTCATTACAGTACAGACCTTCCAAATAATTCATTCCAGTACAGACCTTCCATATAATTCATTCCAGTACAGACCTTCCATATAATTCATTCCAGTACAGACCTTCCATATTATTCATTCCAGTACAGACCTTCCAAATAATTCATTCCAGTACAGAACTTACTAATAATCCATTGCAGTACAGACCTTCAAAATAATTCATTCCAGTACAGACCTTCCATATAATTCATTCCAGTACAGACCTTACTAATAATCCATTCCAGTACAGACCTTACTAATAATCCATTCCAGTACAGACCTTCCATATAATTCATTCCAGTACAGATCTTACTAATAATCCATTCCAGTACAGACCTTCCATATAATTCATTCCAGTACAGATCTTACTAATAATCCATTCCAGTACAGACCTTCCATATAATTCATTCCAGTACAGACCTTACGAATAATTCATTCCAGTGCAGACCTGACTAATAATCCATTCCAGTACAGACCTTCCAAATAATCCATTCCAGTACAGACCTTACTAATAATTCATTCCAGTACAGACCTTCCAAATAATTCATTCCAGTACAGACCTTACCAAATAATTCATTCCAGTACAGACCTTACTAATAATCCATTCCAGAAGAGACCTTCCAAATAATTCATTCCAGGACAGACCTTCCAAATAATTCATTCCAGCACAGACCTTGCTAATAATTCATTCCAGTACAGAACTTCCAAATAATTCATTCCAGTACAGACCTTACTAATAATCCATTCAAGTACAGACCTTCCAAATAATTCATTCCAGTACAGACCTTCCAAATAATTCATTCCAGTACAGACCTTCCAAATAATTCATTCCAGTACACAAATTCCAAATAATTCATTCCAGTACAGATCCAACAAATTATTCATTCCAGTACAGACCTTCCAAGTAATCCATTCCAGTACAGACCTTACTAATAATTCATTCCAGAAGAGACCTTCCAAATAATTCATTCCAGTACAGTCCTTCCAAATAATTCATTCCAGTAAACACCTTCCAAATAATTCATTCCAGTACAGATCCAACAAATTATTCATTCCAGTACAGACCTTCCAAATAATTCATTCCAGTCCAGAACTTACTAATAATTCATTCCAGTACAGACCTTCCATATAATTCATTCAAGTACAGGCCTTCCAAATTATTCATTCCAGTACAGACCTTCCAAATAATTCATTCCAGTACAGACCTTCCATATAATTCATTCCAGTACAGACCTTCCATATAATTCATTCCAGTACAGACCTTACTAATAATTCATTCCAGTACAGACCTTCCATATAATTCATTCCAGTACTGACCTTCCATATAATTCATTCCAGTACAGACCTTCCATATAATTCATTCCAGTACAGACCTTACTAATAATTCATTCCAGTACAGACCTTCCATATAATTCATTCCAGTACAGACCTTACTAATAATTCATTCCAGTACAGACCTTCCATATAATTCATTCCAGTACAGACCTTCCATATAATTCATTCCAGTACTGACCTTCCATATAATTCATTTCTGTACAGACCTTCCATATAATTCATTCAAGTACAGGCCTTCCAAATTATTCATTCCAGTACAGACCTTCCAAATAATTCATTCCAGTACAGACCTTCCACAAAATTCATTCCAGTACAGACCTTCCATATAATTCATTCAAGTACAGGCCTTCCAAATTATTCATTCCAGTACAGACCTTCCAAATAATTCATTCCAGTACAGACCTTCCATATAATTCATTCCAGTACAGACCTTCCATATAATTCATTCCAGTACAGACCTTACTAATAATTCATTCCAGTACAGACCTTCCATATAATTCATTCCAGTGCAGACCTTACTAATAATCCATTCCAGTACAGACCTTACTAATAATTCATTCCAGTACAGACCTTCCATATAATTCATTCCAGTACAGACCTTACTAATAATTCATTCCAGTACAGACCTTCCATATAATTCATTCCAGTACAGACCTTACTAATAATTCATTCCAGTACAGAACTTCCATATAATTCATTCCAGTACAGACCTTCCAAATTATTCATTCCAATACAGACCTTACTAATAATTCATTCCAGTACAGACCTTCCATATAATTCATTTCAGTGCAGACCTTCCAAATTATTCATTCCAGTACAGACCTTACTAATAATTCATTCCAGTACAGACCTTCCATATAATTCATTCCAGTACAGACCTTACTAATAATTCATTCCAGTGCAGACCTTCCATATAATTCATTCCAGTACAGACCTTCCAAGTAATTCATTCCAGTACAGAACTTACTAATAATTCATTCCAGTACAAACCTTCCATATAATCCATTCCAGTACAGACCTTCCAAATAATTCATTCCAGTACAGACCTTCCATATAATTCATTCCAGTCCAGACCTTCCATATAATTCATTCCAGTGCAGACCTTACTAATAATCCATTCCAGTACAGACCTTACTAATAATCCATTCCAGTACAGACCTTCCATATAATTCATTCCAGTGCAGACCTTACTAATAATCCATTCCAGTACAGTCCTTACTAATAATTCATTCCAGTACAGACCTTCCATATAATTCATTCCAGTACAGACCTTACTAATAATTCATTCCAGTACAGACCTTCCATATAATTCATTCCAGTACAGACCTCCCAAATTATTCATTCCAGTACAGACCTTCCATATAATTCATTCCAGTGCAGACCTTACTAATAATCCATTCCAGTACAGACCTTCCATATAATTCATTTCAGTGCAGACCTTCCAAATTATTCATTCCAGTACAGACCTTACTAATAATTCATTCCAGTACAAACCTTCCATATAATTCATTCCAGTACAGACCTTCCAAATTATTCATTCCAGTACAGACCTTACTAATAATTCATTCCAGTACAGACCTTCCAAGTAATTCATTCCAGTACAGAACTTACTAATAATTCATTCCAGTACAGACCTTCCATATAATTCATTTCAGTGCAGACCTTCCAAATTATTCATTCCAGTACAGACCTTACTAATAATTCATTCCAGTACAGACCTTCCATATAATTCATTCCAGTACAGACCTTACTAATAATTCATTCCAGTGCAGACCTTCCATATAATTCATTCCAGTACAGACCTTCCAAGTAATTCATTCCAGTACAGAACTTACTAATAATTCATTCCAGTACAGACCTTCCATATAATTCATTCCAGTACAGACCTTCCATATAATTCATTCCAGTACAGACCTTCCAAATTATTCATTCCAGTACAGACCTTCCATAAAATTCATTCCAGTACAGACCTTCCATATAATTCATTCCAGTACAGACCTTCCAAATTATTGATTCCAGTACAGACCTTCCAAATAATTCAATCCAGTACAGAACTTACTACTAATCTATTCCAGTACAGACCTTCAAAATAATTCATTCCAGTACAGACCTTCCATATAATTCATTCCAGTACAGACCTTCCATATAATTCATTCCAGTGCAGACCTTATTAATAATCCATTCCAGTACAGACCTTCCATATAATTCATTCCAGTGCAGACCTTCCATATAATTCATTCCAGTACAGACCTTCCATATAATTCATTCCAGTGCAGACCTTACTAATAATTCATTCCAGTACAGACCTTCCATATAATTCATTCCAGTACACACCTTACTAATAATTCATTCCAGTACAGACCTTCCATATAATTCATTCCAGTACAGACCTCCCAAATTATTCATTCCAGTACAGACCTTCCATATAATTCATTCCAGTGCAGACCTTACTAATAATCCATTCCAGTACAGACCTTACTAATAATTCATTCCAGTACAGACCTTCCATATAATTCATTTCAGTGCAGACCTTCCAAATTATTCATTCCAGTACAGACCTTACTAATAATTCATTCCAGTACAAACCTTCCAAATTATTCATTCCAGTACAGACCTTACTAATAATTCATTCCATTGCAGACCTTCCATATAATTCATTCCAGTACAGACCTTCCAGGTAATTCATTCCAGTACAGAACTTACTAATAACTCATTCCAGTACAGACCTTCCATATAGTTCATTCCAGTACAGACCTTCCATATAATTCATTCCAGTACAGACCTTCCATATAATTCATTCCAGTACAGACCTTCCAAATAATTCATTCCAGTACAGACCTTCCATATAATTCATTCCAGTACAGACCATCCATATAATTCATTCCAGTACAGACCTTCCATATAATTCATTCCAGTACAGACCTTCCAAATAATTCATTCCAGTACAGACCTTCCAAATAATTCATTCCAGTACAGACCTTCCATATAATTCATTCCAGTACAGACCTTCCAAATAATTCATTCCAGTACAGACCTTCCATATAATTCATTCCAGTACAGACCTTCCAAATAATTCATTCCAGTACAGACCTTACTAATAATCCATTCCAGTACAGACCTTACTAATAATCCATACCAGTACAGACATTCCATATAATTCATTCCAGTACAGATCTTACTAATAATTCATTCCAGTACAGACCTTCCATATAATTCATTCCAGTACAGATCTTACTAATAACTCATTCCAGTACAGACCTTCCATATAATTCATTCCAGTACAGACCTTCCATATAATTCATTCCAGTACAGACCTTCCATATAATTCATTCCAGTACAGACCTTCCAAATAATTCATTCCAGTACAGACCTTCCATATAATTCATTCCAGTACAGACCTTCCATATAATTCATTCCAGTACAGACCTTCCAAATTATTGATTCCAGTACAGACCTTCCAAATAATTCATTCCAGTACAGAACTTACTAATAATCTATTCCAGTACAGACCTTCAAAATAATTCATTCCAGTACATACCTTCCATATAATTCATTCCAGTACAGACCTTACTAATAATCCATTCCAGTACAGACATTACTAATAATCCATACCAGTACAGACCTTCCATATAATTCATTCCAGTACAGACCTTCCATATAATTCATTCCAGTACAGACCTTCCAAATTATTGATTCCAGTACAGACCTTCCAAATAATTCATTCCAGTACAGAACTTACTAATAATCCATACCAGTACAGACCTTCCATATAATTCATTCCAGTACAGACCTTCCATATAATTCATTCCAGTACAGATCTTACTAATAATTCATTCCAGTACAGACCTTCCATATAATTCATTCCAGTACAGACCTTCCATATAATTCATTCCAGTACAGACCTTCCATATAATTCATTCCAGTACAGACCTTACTAATAATCCATTCCAGTACAGACCTTACTAATAATCCATACCAGTACAGACCTTCCATATAATTCATTCCAGTACAGATCTTACTAATAATTCATTCCAGTACAGACCTTCCATATAATTCATTCCAGTACAGATCTTACTAATAACTCATTCCAGTACAGACCTTCCATATAATTCATTCCAGTACAGACCTTCCATATAATTCATTCCAGTACAGACCTTCCAAATAATTCATTCCAGTACAGACCTTCCATATAATTCATTCCAGTAGAGACCTTCCATATAATTCATTCCAGTACAGACCTTCCAAATTATTGATTCCAGTACAGACCTTGTAAATAATTCATTCCAGTACAGAACTTACTAATAATCTATTCCAGTACAGACCTTCAAAATAATTCATTCCAGTACATACCTTCCATATAATTCATTCCAGTACAGACCTTACTAATAATCCATTCCAGTACAGACCTTACTAATAATCCATACCAGTACAGACCTTCCATATAATTCATTCCAGTACAGATCTTACTAATAATCCATTCCAGTACAGACCTTACTAATAATCCATACCAGTACAGACCTTCCATATAATTCATTCCAGTACAGATCTTACTAATAATTCATTCCAGTACAGACCTTCCATATAATCCATTCCGGTACAGACCTTCCATATAATTCATTCCAGTACAGACCTTACGAATAATTCATTCCAGTACAGACCTTACTAATAATCCATTCCAGTACAGACCTTCCAAATAATCCATTCCAGTACAGACCTTACTAATAATTCATTCCAGTACAGACCTTCCAAATAATTCATTCCAGTACAGACCTTGCTAATAATTCATTCCAGTACAGAACTTCCAAATAATTCATTCCAGTACAGACCTTCCACATAATCCATTCCAGTACAGACCTTCCAAATAATTCATTCCAGTACAGACCTTCCACATAATTCATTCCAGTACAGACCTTCCAAATAATTCATTCCAGTACACACCTTCCAAATAATTCATTCCAGTACAGATCCAACAAATTATTCATTCCAGTACAGACCTTCCAAATAATTCATTCCAGTACAGAACTTACTAATAATTCATTCCAGTACAAACCTTCCATATAATTCATTCCAGTACAGACCTTCCAAATTATTCATTCCAGTACAGACCTTCCAAATAATTCATTCCAGTACAGACCTTCCATATAATTCATTCCAGTACAGACCTTCCATATAATTCATTCCAGTACAGACCTTACTAATAATTCATTCCAGTACAGAACTTACTAATAATTCATTCCAGTACAAACCTTCCATATAATTCATTCCAGTACAGACCTTCCAAATTATTCATTCCAGTACAGACCTTCCAAATTATTCATTCCAGTACAGACCTTCCAAATTATTCATTCCAGTACAGACCTTCCAAATAATTCATTCCAGTACAGACCTTCCATATAATTCATTCCAGTACAGACCTTCCATATAATTCATTCCAGTACAGACCTTCCATATTATTCATTCCAGTACAGACCTTCCAAATAATTCATTCCAGTACAGAACTTACTAATAATCCATTCCAGTACAGACCTTCAAAATAATTCATTCCAGTACAGACCTTCCATATAATTCATTCCAGTACAGACCTTACTAATAATCCATTCCAGTACAGACCTTCCATATAATTCATTCCAGTACAGATCTTACTAATAATCCATTCCAGTGCAGACCTTCCATATAATTCATTCCAGTACAGATCTTACTAATAATCCATTCCAGTACAGACCTTCCATATAATTCATTCTAGTACAGACCTTCCAAATAATCCATTCCAGTACAGACCTTACTAATAATTCATTCCAGAAGAGACCTTCCAAATAATTCATTCCAGTACAGACCTTCCAAATAATTCATTCCAGTACAGACCTTCCAAATAATTCATTCCAGTCCAGAACTTACTAATAATTCATTCCAGTACAGACCTTCCAAATAATTCATTCCAGTACAGACCTTCCATATAATTCATTCAAGTACAGGCCTTCCAAATAATTCATTCCAGTACAGACCTTACCAATAATTCATTCCAGTACAGACATTCCATAAAATTCATTCCAGTACAGACCTTCCAAAATATTCATTCCAGTACAGACCTTACTAATAATTCATTCCAGTACAGACCTTCCATATAATTCATTCCAGTGCAGACCTTCCAAATTATTCATTCCAGTACAGACCTTACTAATAATCCATTCCAGTACAGACCTTCCATATAATTCATTCCAGTACAGACCTTACTAATAATTCATTCCAGTACAGAACTTCCATATAATTCATTCCAGTGCAGACCTTCCAAATTATTCATTCCAATACAGACCTTACTAATAATTCATTCCAGTACAGACCTTCCATATAATTCATTTCAGTGCAGACCTTCCAAATTATTCATTCCAGTACAGACCTTACTAATAATTCATTCCAGTGCAGACCTTCCATATAATTCATTCCAGTACAGACCTTCCAAGTAATTCATTCCAGTACAGAACTTACTAATAATTCATTCCAGTACAAACCTTCCATATAATCCATTCCAGTACAGACCTTCCAAATATTTCATTCCAGTACAGACCTTCCATATAATTCATTCCAGTACAGACCTTCCATATAATTCATTCCAGTGCAGACCTTACTAATAATCCATTCCAGTACAGACCTTACTAATAATCCATTCCAGTACAGACCTTCCATATAATTCATTCCAGTGCAGACCTTACTAATAATCCATTCCAGTACAGTCCTTACTAATAATTCATTCCAGTACAGACCTTCCATATAATTCATTCCAGTACAGACCTTACTAATAATTCATTCCAGTACAGACCTTCCATATAATTCATTCCAGTACAGACCTTACAAATAATTCATTCCAGTACAGACCTTCCATATAATTCATTCCAGTACAGACCTTCCAAATTATTCATTACAATACAGACCTTACTAATAATTCATTCCAGTACAGACCTTCCATATAATTCATTTCAGTGCAGACCTTCCAAATTATTCATTCCAGTACAGACCTTACTAATAATTCATTCCAGTACAAACCTTCCATATAATTCATTCCAGTACAGACCTTCCAAGTAATTCATTCCAGTACAGAACTTACTAATAATTCATTCCAGTACAAACCTTCCATATAATTCATTCCAGTACAAACCTTCCATATAATTCATTCCAGTACAGACCTTCCAAATTATTCATTCCAGTACAGACCTTACTAATAATTCATTCCAGTACAAACCTTCCATATAATTCATTCCAGTACAAACCTTCCATATAATTCATTCCAGTACAGACCTTCCAAATTATTCATTCCAGTACAGACCTTACTAATAATTCATTCCAGTACAGACCTTCCAAGTAATTCATTCCAGTACAGAACTTACTAATAATTCATTCCAGTACAGACCTTCCATATAATTCATTTCAGCGCAGACCTTCCAAATTATTCATTCCAGTACAGACCTTACTAATAATTCATTCCAGTACAAACCTTCCATATAATTCATTCCAGTACAGACCTTCCAAATTATTCATTCCAGTACAGACCTTACTAATAATTCATTCCAGTACAGACCTTCCATATAATTCATTCCAGTACAGACCTTACTAATAATTCATTCCAGTGCAGACCTTCCATATAATTCATTCCAGTACAGACCTTCCAAGTAATTCATTCCAGTACAGAACTTACTAATAATTCATTCCAGTACAAACCTTCCATATAATCCATTCCAGTACAGACCTTCCAAATATTTCATTCCAGTACAGACCTTCCATATAATTCATTCCAGTACAGACCTTCCATATAATCCATTCCAGTACAGACCTTACTAATAATCCATTCCAGTACAGACCTTCCATATAATTCATTCCAGTGCAGACCTTACTAATAATCCATTCCAGTACAGTCCTTACTAATAATTCATTCCAGTACAGACCTTCCATATAATTCATTCCAGTACAGACCTTACTAATAATTCATTCCAGTACAGACCTTCCATATAATTCATTCCAGTACAGACCTTACAAATAATTCATTCCAGTACAGACCTTCCATATAATTCATTCCAGTACAGACCTTCCAAATTATTCATTACAATACAGACCTTACTAATAATTCATTCCAGTACAGACCTTCCATATAATTCATTTCAGTGCAGACCTTCCAAATTATTCATTCCAGTACAGACCTTACTAATAATTCATTCCAGTACAAACCTTCCATATAATTCATTCCAGTACAGACCTTCCAAATTATTCATTCCAGTACAGACCTTACTAATAATTCATTCCAGTACAGACCTTCCAAGTAATTCATTCCAGTACAGAACTTACTAATAATTCATTCCAGTACAGACCTTCCATATAATTCATTTCAGTGCAGACCTTCCAAATTATTCATTCCAGTACAGACCTTACTAATAATTCATTCCAGTACAAACCTTCCATATAATTCATTCCAGTACAGACCTTCCAAATTATTCATTCCAGTACAGACCTTACTAATAATTCATTCCAGTACAGACCTTCCATATAATTCATTCCAGTACAGACCTTACTAATAATTCATTCCAGTGCAGACCTTCCATATAATTCATTCCAGTACAGACCTTCCAAGTAATTCATTACAGTACAGAACTTACTAATAATTCATTCCAGTACAGACCTTCCATATAATTCATTCCAGTACAGACCTTCCATATAATTCATTCCAGTACAGACCTTCCATATAATTCATTCCAGTACAGACCTTCCAAATTATTCATTCCAGTACAGAACTTCCATAAAATTCATTCCAGTACAGACCTTCCATATAATTCATTCCAGTACAGACCTTCCAAATTATTGATTCCAGTACAGACCTTCCAAATAATTCATTCCAGTACAGAACTTACTAATAATCTATTCCAGTACAGACCTTCAAAATAATTCATTCCAGTACAGACCTTCCATATAATTCATTCCAGTACAGACCTTACTAATAATCCATACCAGTCCAGACCTTCCATATAATTCATTCCAGTACAGATCTTACTAATAATTCATTCCAGTACAGACCTTCCATATAATTCATTCCAGTACTGATCTTACTAATAATCCATTCCAGTACAGACCTTCCATATAATTCATTCCAGTACAGACCTTACGAATAATTCATTCCAGTACAGACCTTACTAATAATCCATTCCAGTACAGACCTTCCAAATAATCCATTCCAGTACAGACCTTACTAATAATTCATTCCAGTACAGACCTTCCAAATAATTCATTCCAGTACAGACCTTGCTAATAATTCATTCCAGTACAGAACTTCCAAATAATTCATTCCAGTACAGACCTTCCACATAATCCATTCCAGTACAGACCTTCCACATAATTCATTCCAGTACAGACCTTCCAAATTATTCATTCCAGTACAGACCTTCCAAATAATTCATTCCAGTACAGACCTTCCATATAATTCATTCCAGTACAGACCTTCCATATAATTCATTCCAGTACAGACCTTACTAATAATTCATTCCAGTACAGACCTTCCATATAATTCATTCCAGTACTGACCTTCCATATAATTCATTCCAGTACTGACCTTCCATATAATTCATTCCAGTACAGACCTTCCATAAAATTCATTCCAGTACAGACCTTCCAAATTATTCATTCCAGTACAGACCTTACTAATAATTCATTTCAGTACAGACCTTCCATAAAATTCATTCCAGTACAGACCTTCCATAAAATTCATTCCAGTACAGACCTTCCATAAAATTCATTCCAGTACAGACCTTCCATATAATTCATTCCAGTACAGACCTTACTAATAATTCATTCCAGTAGAGACCTTCCATATAATCCATTCCAGTACAGACCTTACTAATAATTCATTCCAGTAGAGACCTTCCATATAATTCATTCCAGTACAGACCTTTCAAATTATTCATTCCAATACATACCTTACTAATAATTCATTCCAGTACAGACTTTCCATATAATTCATTTCAGTGCAGACCTTCCATATAATTCATTTCAGTGCAGACCTTACTAATAATTCATTCCAGTACAGACCTTCCATATAATTCATTCCAGTACAGACCTTACTAATAATTCATTCCAGTGCAGACCTTCCATATAATTCATTCCAGTACAGACCTTCCAAGTAATTCATTCCAGTACAGAACTTACTAATAATTCATTCCAGTACAAACCTTCCATATAATCCATTCCAGTACAGACCTTCAAAATAATTCATTCCAGTACAGACCTTCCATATAATTCATTCCAGTACAGACCTTCCATATAATTCATTCCAGTGCAGACCTTACTAATAATCCATTCCAGTACAGACCTTACTAATAATCCATTCCAGTACAGACCTTCCAAGTAATTATTTCCAGTACAGAACTTACTAATAATTCATTCCAGTACAAACCTTCCATATAATCCATTCCAGTACAGACCTTCAAAATAATTCATTCCAGTACAGACCTTCCATATAATTCATTCCAGTACAGACCTTCCATATAATTCATTCCAGTGCAGACCTTACTAATAATCCATTCCAGTACAGTCCTTACTAATAATTCATTCCAGTACAGACCTTCCAAATACTTCATTCCAGTACAGACCTTCCAAATAATTCATTCCAGTACAGACCTCCCAAATTATTCATTCCAGTACAGACCTTCCATATAATTCATTCCAGTGCAGACCTTACTAATAATCCATTCCAGTACAGTCCTTACTAATAATTCATTCCAGTACAGACCTTCCAAATACTTCATTCCAGTACAGACCTTCCAAATAATTCATTCCAGTACAGACCTCCCAAATTATTCATTCCAGTACAGACCTTCCATATAATCCATTCCAGTACAGTCCTTACTAATAATTCATTCCAGTACAGACCATCCATATAATTCATTCCAGTACAGACCTCCCAAATTATTCATTCCAGTACAGACCTTCCATATAATTCATTCCAGTGCAGACCTTACTAATAATCCATTCCAGTACAGACCTTACTAATAATTCATTCCAGTACAGACCTTCCATATAATTCATTCCAGTACAGACCTTCCATATAATTCATTTCAGTGCAGACCTTCCAAATTATTCATTCCAGTACAGACCTTCCATATAATTCATTCCAGTACAGACCTTCCATATAATTCATTCCAGTACAGACCTTCCAAATAATTCATTCCAGTACAGGCCTTCCAAATTATTCATTCCAGTACAGACCTTCCAAATAATTCATTCCAGTACAGACCTTCCATATAATTCATTCCAGTACAGACCTTACTAATAATTCATTCCAGTACAGACCTTCCATATAATTCATTCCAGTACTGACCTTCCATATAATTCATTTCAGTACAGACCTTCCAAATAATTCATTCCAGTACAGACCTTCCATATAATTCATTCCAGTACAGACCTTCCATAAAATTCATTCCAGTACAGACCTTACTAATAATTCATTCCAGTACAGACCTTCCATATAATTCATTCCAGTGCAGACCTTACTAATAATCCATTCCAGTACAGACCTTACTAATAATTCATTCCAGTACAGACCTTCCATATAATTCATTCCAGTACAGACCTTACTAATAATTCATTCCAGTACAGACCTTCCATATAATTCATTCCAGTACAGACCTTACTAATAATTCATTCCAGTACAGACCTTCCATATAATTCATTCCAGTACAGACCTTACTAATAATTCATTCCAGTAGAGACCTTCCATATAATTCATTCCAGTACAGACCTTCCAAATTATTCATTCCAATACAGACCTTACAAATAATTCATTCCAGTACAGACCTTACTAATAATTCATTCCAGTAGAGACCTTCCATATAATTCATTCCAGTACAGACCTTCCATATAATTCATTCCAGTACAGACCTTCCTAATAATTCATTCCAGTACAGACCTTCCAAATTATTCATTCCAATACAGACCTTACTAATAATTCATTCCAGTACAGACCTTCCATATAATTCATTTCAGTGCAGACCTTCCAAATTATTCATTCCAGTACAGACCTTACTAATAATTCATTCCAGTACAAACCTTCCATATAATTCATTCCAGTACAGACCTTACTAATAATTCATTCCAGTGCAGACCTTCCATATAATTCATTCCAGTACAGACCTTCCAAGTAATTCATTCCAGTACAGAACTTACTAATAACTCATTCCAGTACAGACCTTCCATATAATTCATTCCAGTACAGACCTTCCATATAATTCATTCCAGTACAGACCTTCCAAATAATTCATTCCAGTACAGACCTTCCATATAATTCATTCCAGTACAGACCTTCCATATAATTCATTCCAGTACAGACCTTCCAAATAATTCATTCCAGTACAGACCTTCCATATAATTCATTCCAGTACAGACCTTCCATATAATTCATTCCAGTACAGACCTTCCAAATAATTCATTCCAGTACAGACCTTCCGTATAATTCATTCCAGTACAGACCTTCCAAATAATTCATTCCAGTACAGACCTTACTAATAATCCATTCCAGTACAGACCTTACTAATAATCCATACCATTACAGACCTTCCATATAATTCATTCCAGTACAGATCTTACTAATAATTCATTCCAGTACAGACCTTCCATATAATTCATTCCAGTACAGATCTTACTAATAACTCATTCCAGTACAGACCTTCCATATAATTCATTCCAGTACAGACCTTCCATATAATTCATTCCAGTACAGACCTTACTAATAATCCATTCCAGTACAGACCTTACTAATAATCCATACCAGTACAGACCTTCCATATAATTCATTCCAGTACAGATCTTACTAATAACTCATTCCAGTACAGACCTTCCATATAATTCATTCCAGTACAGATCTTACTAATAACTCATTCCAGTACAGACCTTCCATATAATTCATTCCAGTACAGACCTTACTAATAATCCATTCCAGTACAGACCTTACTAATAATCCATACCAGTACAGACCTTCCATATAATTCTTTCCAGTACAGATCTTACTAATAACTCATTCCAGTACAGACCTTCCATATAATTCATTCCAGTACAGATCTTACTAATAATTCATTCCAGTACAGACCTTCCATATAATTCATTCCAGTACAGATCTTACTAATAACTCATTCCAGTACAGACCTTCCATATAATTCATTCCAGTACAGACCTTCCATATAATTCATTCCAGTACAGACCTTCCAAATTATTGATTCCAGTACAGACCTTCCAAATAATTCATTCCAGTACAGAACTTACTAATAATCTATTCCAGTACAGACCTTCAAAATAATTCATTCCAGTACAGACCTTACTAATAATCCATTCCAGTACAGACCTTACTAATAATCCATACCAGTACAGACCTTCCATATAATTCATTCCAGTACAGATCTTACTAATAATTCATTCCAGTACAGACCTTCCATATAGTCCATTCCAGTACAGACCTTCCATATAATTCATTCCAGTACAGACCTTACGAATAATTCATTCCAGTACAGACCTTACTAATAATCCATTCCAGTACAGACCTTCCAAATAATCCATTCCAGTACAGACCTTACTAATAATTCATTCCAGTACAGACCTTCCAAATAATTCATTCCAGTACAGACCTTGCTAATAATTCATTCCAGTACAGAACTTCCAAATAATTCATTCAAGTACAGACCTTCCACATAAACCATTCCAGTACAGACCTTCCAAATAATTCATTCCAGTACAGACCTTCCACATAATTCATTCCAGTACAGACCTTCCAAATAATTCATTACAGTACACACCTTCCAAATAATTCATTCCAGTACAGATCCAACAAATTATTCATTCCAGTACAGACCTTCCAAATAATTCATTCCAGTACAGAACTTACTAATAATTCATTCCAGTACAAACCTTCCATATAATTCATTCCAGTACAGACCTTCCAAATTATTCATTCCAGTACAGACCTTCCAAATAATTCATTCCAGTACAGACCTTCCATATAATTCATTCCAGTACAGACCTTCCATATAATTCATTCCAGTACAGACCTTCCAAATTATTCATTCCAGTACAGACCTTCCAAATAATTCATTCCAGTACAGACCTTCCATATAATTCATTCCAGTACAGACCTTCCATATTATTCATTCCAGTACAGACCTTCTAAATAATTCATTCCAGTACAGAACTTACTAATAATCCATTCCAGTACAGACCTTCAAAATAATTCATTCCAGTACAGACCTTCCATATAATTCATTCCAGTACAGACCTTACTAATAATCCATTCCAGTACAGACCTTCCATATAATTTATTCCAGTACAGATCTTACTAATAATCCATTCCAGTGCAGACCTTCCATATAATTCATTCCAGTACAGATCTTACTAATAATCCATTCCAGTACAGACCTTCCATATAATTCATTCCAGTACAGACCTTACGAATAATTCATTCCAGTGCAGACCTTACTAATAATCCATTCCAGTACAGACCTTCCAAATAATCCATTCCAGTACAGACCTTACTAATAATTCATTCCAGTACAGACCTTCCAAATAATTCATTCCAGTACAGACCTTACCAAATAATTCATTCCAGTACAGACCTTACTAATAATCCATTCCAGAAGAGACCTTCCAAATAATTCATTCCAGGACAGACCTTCCAAATAATTCATTCCAGCACAGACCTTGCTAATAATTCATTCCAGTGCAGAACTTCCAAATAATTCATTCCAGTACAGACCTTACTAATAATCCATTCAAGTACAGACCTTCCAAATAATTCATTCCAGTACAGACCTTCCAAATAATTCATTCCAGTACAGACCTTCCAAATAATTCATTCCAGTACAGATCCAACAAATTATTCATTCCAGTACAGACCTTCCAAATAATCCATTCCAGTGCAGACCTTACTAATAATTCATTCCAGTACAGACCTTCCAAATAATTCATTCCAGTACAGACCTTGCTAATAATTCATTCCAGTACAGAACTTACAAATAATTCATTCCAGTACAGACCTTACTAATAATCCATACCAGTACAGACCTTCCATATAATTCATTCCAGTACAGATCTTACTAATAATTCATTCCAGTACAGACCTTCCATATAGTCCATTCCAGTACAGACCTTCCATATAATTCATTCCAGTACAGACCTTACGAATAATTCATTCCAGTACAGACCTTACTAATAATCCATTCCAGTACAGACCTTCCAAATAATCCATTCCAGTACAGACCTTACTAATAATTCATTCCAGTACAGACCTTCCAAATAATTCATTCCAGTACAGACCTTGCTAATAATTCATTCCAGTACAGAACTTCCAAATAATTCATTCCAGTACAGACCTTCCACATAAACCATTCCAGTACAGACCTTCCAAATAATTCATTCCAGTACAGACCTTCCACATAATTCATTCCAGTACAGACCTTCCAAATAATTCATTACAGTACACACCTTCCAAATAATTCATTCCAGTACAGATCCAACAAATTATTCATTCCAGTACAGACCTTCCAAATAATTCATTCCAGTACAGAACTTACTAATAATTCATTCCAGTACAAACCTTCCATATAATTCATTCCAGTACAGACCTTCCAAATTATTCATTCCAGTACAGACCTTCCAAATAATTCATTCCAGTACAGACCTTCCATATAATTCATTCCAGTACAGACCTTCCATATAATTCATTCCAGTACAGACCTTCCAAATTATTCATTCCAGTACAGACCTTCCAAATAATTCATTCCAGTACAGACCTTCCATATAATTCATTCCAGTACAGACCTTCCATATTATTCATTCCAGTACAGACCTTCTAAATAATTCATTCCAGTACAGAACTTACTAATAATCCATTCCAGTACAGACCTTCAAAATAATTCATTCCAGTACAGACCTTCCATATAATTCATTCCAGTACAGACCTTACTAATAATCCATTCCAGTACAGACCTTCCATATAATTTATTCCAGTACAGATCTTACTAATAATCCATTCCAGTGCAGACCTTCCATATAATTCATTCCAGTACAGATCTTACTAATAATCCATTCCAGTACAGACCTTCCATATAATTCATTCCAGTACAGACCTTACGAATAATTCATTCCAGTGCAGACCTTACTAATAATCCATTCCAGTACAGACCTTCCAAATAATCCATTCCAGTACAGACCTTACTAATAATTCATTCCAGTACAGACCTTCCAAATAATTCATTCCAGTACAGACCTTACCAAATAATTCATTCCAGTACAGACCTTACTAATAATCCATTCCAGAAGAGACCTTCCAAATAATTCATTCCAGGACAGACCTTCCAAATAATTCATTCCAGCACAGACCTTGCTAATAATTCATTCCAGTGCAGAACTTCCAAATAATTCATTCCAGTACAGACCTTACTAATAATCCATTCAAGTACAGACCTTCCAAATAATTCATTCCAGTACAGACCTTCCAAATAATTCATTCCAGTACAGACCTTCCAAATAATTCATTCCAGTACAGATCCAACAAATTATTCATTCCAGTTCAGACCTTCCAAATAATCCATTCCAGTGCAGACCTTACTAATAATTCATTCCAGTACAGACCTTCCAAATAATTCATTCCAGTACAGACCTTGCTAATAATTCATTCCAGTACAGAACTTACAAATAATTCATTCCAGTACAGACCTTACTAATAATCCATTCCAGTACAGACCTTCCAAATAATTCATTCCAGTGCAGACCTTCCACATAATTCATTCCAGTACAGACCTTCCAAATAATTCATTCCAGTACACACCTTCCAAATAATTCATTCCAGTACAGATCCAACAAATTATTCATTCCAGTACAGACCTTACTAATAATTCATTCCAGTACAAACCTTCCATATAATTCATTCCAGTACAGACCTTCCAAATTATTCATTCCAGTACAGACCTTCCAAATAATTCATTCCAGTACAGTCCTTCCATATAATTCATTCCAGTACAGACCTTCCATATAATTCATTCCAGTACAGACCTTTCTAATTATTCATTCCAGTACAGACCTTCCAAATAATTCATTCCAGTACAGACCTTCCATATAATTCATTCCAGTACAGACCTTCCATATAATTCATTCCAGTACAGACCTTACTAATTATTCATTCCAGTACAGACCTTCCAAATAATTCATTCCAGTACAGACCTTCCATATAATTCATTCCAGTACAGACCTTCCAAATAATTCATTCCAGTACAGACCTTCCAAATAATTCATTCCAGTACAGACCTTCCAAATAATTCATTCCAGTACAGACCTTCCGTATAATTCATTCCAGTACAGACCTTCCATATAATTCATTCCAGTACAGACCTTACTAATTATTCATTCCAGTACAGACCTTCCAAATAATTCATTCCAGTACAGACCTTCCATATAATTCATTCCAGTACAGACCTTCCATATTATTCATTCCAGTACAGACATTCCAAATAATTCATTCCAGTACAGAACTTACTAATAATCCATTCCAGTACAGACCTTCAAAATAATTCATTCCAGTACAGACCTTCCATATAATTCATTCCAGTACAGACCTTACTAATAATCCATTCCAGTACAGACCTTACTAATAATCCATTCCAGTACAGACCTTCCATATAATTCATTCCAGTACAGATCTTACTAATAATCCATTCCAGTACAGACCTTCCATATAATTCATTCCAGTACAGACCTTACGAATAATTCATTCCAGTACAGACCTTACTAATAATCCATTCCAGTACAGACCTTCCAAATAATCCATTCCAGTACAGACCTTACTAATAATTCATTCCAGTACAGACCTTCCAAATAATTCATTCCAGTACAGACCTTACCAAATAATTCATTCCAGTACAGACCTTACTAATAATCCATTCCAGAAGAGACCTTCCAAATAATTCATTCCAGTACAGACCTTCCAAATAATTCATTCCAGCACAGACCTTGCTAATAATTCATTCCAGTACAGAACTTCCAAATAATTCATTCCAGTACAGACCTTACTAATAATCCATTCAAGTACAGACCTTCCAAATAATTCATTCCAGTACAGACCTTCCAAATAATTCATTCCAGTACAGACCTTCCAAATAATTCATTCCAGTACACACCTTCCAAATAATTCATTCCAGTACAGATCCAACAAATTATTCATTCCAGTACAGACCTTCCAAATAATTCATTCCAGCACAGACCTTGCTAATAATTCATTCCAGTACAGAACTTCCAAATAATTCATTCCAGTACAGACCTTACTAATAATCCATTCAAGTACAGACCTTCCAAATAATTCATTCCAGTACAGACCTTCCAAATAATTCATTCCAGTACAGACCTTCCATAAAATTCATTCCAGTACAGACCTTCCAAATTATTCATTCCAGTACAGACCTTACTAATAATTCATTCCAGTACAGACCTTCCATATAATTCATTCCAGTGCAGACCTTACTAATAATCCATTCCAGTACAGACCTTACTAATAATTCATTCCAGTACAGACCTTCCATATAATTCATTCCAGTACAGACCTTACTAATAATTCATTCCAGTACAGACCTTCCATATAATTCATTCCAGTACAGACCTTACTAATAATTCATTCCAGTACAGACCTTCCATAAAATTCATTCCAGTACAGACCTTCCAAATTATTCATTCCAGTACAGACCTTACTAATAATTCATTCCAGTACAGACCTTCCATATAATTCATTCCAGTACAGACCTTACTAATAATTCATTCCAGTACAGACCTTCCATATAATTCATTCCAGTACAGACCTTCCATATAATTCATTCCAATACAGACCTTACTAATAATTCATTCCAGTACAGACCTTCCATATAATTCATTTCAGTGCAGACCTTCCAAATTATTCATTCCAGTACAGACCTTACTAATAATTCATTCCAGTACAGACCTTCCATATAATTCATTCCAGTACAGACCTTACAAATAATTCATTCCAGTGCAGACCTTCCATATAATTCATTCCAGTACAGACCTTCCAAGTAATTCATTCCAGTACAGAACTTACTAATAATTCATTCCAGTACAGACCTTCCATATAATTCATTCCAGTACAGACCTTCCATATAATTCATTCCAGTACAGACCTTCCATATAATTCATTCCAGTACAGACCTTCCAAATAATTCATTCCAGTACAGACCTTCCATATAATTCATTCCAGTGCAGACCTTCCATATAATTCATTCCAGTACAGACCTTCCAAATTATTCATTCCAGTACAGACCTTCCATATAATTCATTCCAGTACAGACCTTCCAAATTATTCATTCCAGTACAGACCTTCCAAATAATTCATTCCAGTGCAGACCTTCCATATAATTCATTCCAGTACAGACCTTCCATATAATTCATTCCAGTACAGACCTTCCATATAATTCATTCCAGTACAGACCTTCCAAATTATTCATTCCAGTACAGACCTTCCATATAATTCATTCCAGTACAGACCTTCAAAATAATTCATTCCAGTACAGACCTTCCATATAATTCATTCCAGTACAGACCTTACTAATAATCCATTCCAGTACAGACCTTACTAATAATCCATACCAGTACAGACCTTCCATATAATTCATTCCAGTACAGATCTTACTAATAATTCATTCCAGTACAGACCTTCCATATAATTCATTCCAGTACAGATCTTACTAATAATCCATTCCAGTACAGACCTTCCATATAATTCATTCCAGTACAGACCTTACGAATAATTCATTCCAGTACAGACCTTACTAATAATTCATTCCAGTACAGACCTTCCAAATAATCCATTCCAGTACAGACCTTACTAATAATTCATTCCAGTACAGACCTTCCAAATAATTCATTCCAGTACAGACCTTGCTAATAATTCATTCCAGTACAGAACTTCCACATAATTCATTCCACTACAGACCTTCCAAATAATTCATTCCAGTACACATGTTCCAAATAATTCATTCCAGTACAGATCCAACAAATTATTCATTCCAGTACAGACCTTCCAAATAATTCATTCCAGTACAGAACTTACTAATAATTCATTCCAGTACAAACATTCCATATAATTCATTCCAGTACAGACCTTCCAAATTATTCATTCCAGTACAGACCTTCCAAATAATTCATTCCAGTACAGACCTTCCATATAATTCATTCCAGTACAGACCTTCCATATAATTCATTCCAGTACAGACCTTCCATATAATTCATTCCAGTACAGACCTTCCAAATTATTCATTCCAGTACAGACCTTCCAAATAATTCATTCCAGTACAGACCTTCCATATAATTCATTCCAGTACAGACCTTCCATATAATTCATTCCAGTAAAGACCTTCCATATTATTCATTCCAGTACAGACCTTCCAAATAATTCATTCCAGTACAGACCTTCCATATAATTCATTCCAGTACAGACCTTACTAATAATCAATTCCAGTACAGACCTGACTAATAATCCATTCCAGTACAGACCTTCCATATAATTCATTCCAGTACATATCTTACTAATAATCCATTCCAGTACAGACCTTCCATATAATTCATTCCAGTACAGATCTTACTAATAATCCATTCCAGTACAGACCTTCCATATAATTCATTCCAGTACAGACCTTACGAATAATTCATTCCAGTACAGACCTTACTAATAATCCATTCCAGTACAGACCTTCCAAATAATCCATTCCAGGACAGACCTTACTAATAATTCATTCCAGTACAGAACTTACTAATAATCCATTCCAGTACAGACCTTCAAAATAATTCATTCCAGTACAGACCTTCCATATAATTCATTCCAGTACAGACCTTACTAATAATCAATTCCAGTACAGACCTTACTAATAATCCATTCCAGTACAGACCTTCCATATAATTCATTCCAGTACATATCTTACTAATAATCCATTCCAGTACAGACCTTCCATATAATTCATTCCAGTACAGATCTTACTAATAATCCATTCCAGTACAGACCTTCCATATAATTCATTCCAGTACAGACCTTACGAATAATTCATTCCAGTACAGACCTTACTAATAATCCATTCCAGTACAGACCTTCCAAATAATCCATTCCAGGACAGACCTTACTAATAATTCATTCCAGTACAGACCTTACTAATAATCCATTCCAGGTCGGACCTTCCAAATAATCCATTCCAGGACAGACCTTACTAATAATTCATTCCAGTACAGACCTTCCATATAATTCATTCCAGTACAGACCTTCCAAATAATCCATTCCAGGACAGACCTTACTAATAATCCATTCCAGTACAGACCTTACTAATAATTCATTCCAGTACAGACCTTCCATATAATTCATTCCAGTACAGACCTTCCAAATTATTCATTCCAATACAGACCTTACTAATAATTCATTCCAGTACAGACCTTCCATATGATTCATTCCAGTGCAGACCTTACTAATAATCCATTCCAGTACAGACCTTACTAATAATCCATTCCAGTACAGACCTTCCATATAATTCATTCCAGTACAGATCTTACTAATAGTCCATTCCAGTTCAGACCTTCCATATAATTCATTCCAGTACAGACCTTACTAATAATTCATTCCAGCACAGACCATCCAAATAATTCATTCCAGTACAGACCTTCCAAATAATTCATTCCAGTACAGACCTTACCAAATAATTCACTCCAGTACAGACCTTACTAATAATCCATTCCAGAAGAGACCTTCCAAATAATTCATTCCAGTACAGACCTTCCAAATAATTCATTCCAGTACAGACCTTGCTAATAATTCATTCCAGTACAGAACTTCCAAAAAATTCATTCCAGTACAGACCTTACTAATAATCCATTCCAGTACAGACCTTCCAAATAATTCATTCCAGTACAGACCTTCCAAAGAATTCATTCCAGTACAGACCTTCCAAATAATTCATTCCAGTACACACCTTCCAAATCATTCATTCCAGTACAGATCCAACAAATTATTCATTCCAGTACAGACCTTCCAAATAATTCATTCCAGTACAGAACTTACTAATAATTCATTCCAGTACAGAACTTCCATATAATTCATTCAAGTACAGACCTTCCAAATTATTCATTCCAGTACAGACCTTCCAAATAATTTATTCCAGTACAGACCTTCCATATAATTCATTCCAGTACAGACCTACCATATAATTCATTCCAGTACAGACCTTACTAATAATTCATTCCAGTACAGACCTTCCATATAATTCATTCCAGTACTGACCTTCTATATAATTCATTTCAGTACAGACCTTACCAATAATTCATTCCAGTACAGACCTTCCATATAATTCATTCCAGTACAGACCTTTCAAATTATTCATTCCAGTACAGACCTTACTAATAATTCATTCCAGTACAGACCTTCCATATAATTCATTCCAGTGCAGACCTTCCATATAATTCATTCCAGTACTGACCTTCTATATAATTCATTTCAGTACAGACCTTACCAATAATTCATTCCAGTACAGACCTTACTAATAATTCATTCCAGTACAGACCTTCCATATAATTCATTCCAGTACAGACCTTCCAAATTATTCATTCCAGTACAGACCTTCCATATAATTCATTCCAGTACAGACCTTCCAAATTATTCATTCCAGTACAGACCTTACTAATAATTCATTCCAGTACAGACCTTCCATATAATTCATTCCAGTACAGACCTTCCAAATTATTCATTCCAGTACAGACCTTACTAATAATTCATTCCAGTACAGACCTTCCAAATTATTCATTCCAGTACAGACCTTCCATATAATTCATTCCAGTACAGACCTTCCAAATTATTCATTCCAGTACAGACCTTACTAATAATTCATTCCAGTACAGACCTTCCATATAATTCATTCCAGTACAGACCTTCCAAATTATTCATTCCAGTACAGACCTTACTAATAATTCATTCCAGTACAGACCTTCCATATAATTCATTCCAGTACAGACCTTCCATATAATTCATTCCAGTACAGACCTTACTAATAATTCATTCCAGTGCAGACCTTCCATATAATTCATTCCAGTACAGACCTTCCAAGTAATTCATTCCAGTACAGAACTTACTAATAATTCATTCCAGTACAGACCTTCCATATAATTCATTCCAGTACAGACCTTCCATATAATTCATTCCAGTACAGACCTTCCAAATTATTCATTCCAGTACAGACCTTCCATATAATTCATTCCAGTACAGACCTTCCAAATAATTCATTCCAGTACAGACCTTCCAAATAATTCATTCCAGTACAGACCTTCCAAATTATTCATTCCAGTACAGAACTTACTAATAATCCATTCCAGTACAGACCTTCAAAATAATTCATTCCAGTACAGACCTTCCATATAATTCATTCCAGTACAGACCTTCCATATAATTCATTCCAGTACAGACCTTCCAAATTATTCATTCCAGTGCAGACCTTCCAAATAATTCATTCCAGTACAGAACTTACTAATAATCCATTCCAGTACAGACCTTCAAAATAATTCATTCCAGTACAGACCTTCCATATAATTCATTCCAGTACAGACCTTCCAAATTATTCATTCCAGTACAGGCCTTCCATATAATTCATTCCAGTACAGACCTTCCAAATAATTCATTCCAGTATAGACCTTACTAATAATTCATTCCAGTACAGACCTGACTAATAATCCTTTCCAGTACAGATCTTCCAAATAATCCATTCCAGTATAGACCTTCCAAATAATTCATTCCAGTACAGACATTACTCATAATTCATTCCAGTACAGACCTTACTAATAATCCATTCCAGTACAGACCTTACTAATAATTCATTCCAGTACAGACCCTACTAATAATTCATTCCAGTACAGAACTTACTAATAATCCTTTCCAGTACAGACCTTACTAATAATTCATTCCAGTACAGACCATACGAATAATCCTTTCCAGTACAGACCTTCCAAATAATCCTTTCCAGTATAGACCTTCCAAATAATTCATTCCAGTACAGACATTACTAATAATTCATTCCAGTACAGACCTTACAAATAATCCATTCCAGGACAGACCTTACTAATAATTCATTCCAGTACAGACCTTCCAAATAATCCTTTCCAGTTCAGACCTTCCAAATAATCCATTCCAGTATAGACCTTCCAAATAATTCATTCCAGTACAGACATTACTAATAATTCATTCCAGTACAGACCTTACTAATAATCCATTCCAGTACAGACCTTACTAATAATTCATTCCAGTACAGACCTTACTAATAATCCATTCCAGTACAGACCTTACTAATAATTCATTCCAGTACAGACCTTACTAATAATTCATTCCAGTACAGACCTTCCAAATAATTCATTCCAGGACAGACCTTCCAAATAATTCATTCCAGTACAGACCTTACTAATAATTCATTCAAGTGCAGACCTTCCAAATAATTCATTCCAGTACAGACCTTCCATATAATTCATTCCAGTACAGACCTTCCAAATTATTCATTCCAGTACAGACCTTCCATATAATTCATTCCAGTACAGACCTTCCAAATAATTCATTCCAGTACAGACCTTACTAATAATTCATTCCAGTACAGAACTTCCATATAATTCATTCCAGTACAGACCTTCCAAATAATTCATTCCAGTACAGACCTTCCAAATTATTCATTCCAGTACAGACCTTCCATATAATTCATTCCAGTACAGACCTTCCAAATAATTCATTCCAGTACAGACCTTACTAATAATTCATTCCAGTGCAGACCTTCCATATAATTCATTCCAGTACAGACCTTCCAAATTATTCATTCCAGTACAGACCTTCCATATAATTCATTCCAGTACAGACCTTCCAAATAATTCATTCCAGTACAGACCTTACTAATAATTCATTCCAGTACAGACCTTCCATATAATTCATTCCAGTACAGACCTTCCAAATAATCCATTCCAGTACAGACATTACTAATAATTCATTCCAGTACAGACCTTCCATATAATTCATTCCAGTACAGACCATCCAAATAATTCATTCCAGTACAGACCTACCATATAATTCATTCGAGTACAGACCCTACTAATAATTCATTCCAGTACAGACATTACTAATAATCCTTTCCAGTACAGACCTTACTAGTAATTCATTCCAGTACAGACCTTCCAAATAATCCATTCCAGTATAGACCTTCCAAATAATTCATTCCAGTACAGACATTACTAATAATTCATTCCAGTACAGACCTTACTAATAATCCATTCCAGTACAGACCTTCCAAATAATTCATTCCAGGACAGACCTTCCAAATAATTCATTCCAGTACAGACCTTCCAAATAATTCATTCCAGTACAGACCTTCCATATAATTCATTCCAGTACAGACCTTCCATATAATTCATTCAAGTGCAGACCTTCCAAATAATTCATTCCAGTACAGACCTTCCATATATTTAATTCCAGTGCAGACCTTCCAAATTATTCATTCCAGTACAGACCTTCCATATATTTAATTCCAGTGCAGACCTTCCAAATTATTCATTCCAGTACAGACCTTCCATATAATTCATTCAAGTGCAGACCTTCCAAATAATTCATTCCAGTACAGACCTTCCATATATTTAATTCCAGTACAGACCTTCCAAATTATTCATTCCAGTACAGACCTTCCATATAATTCATTCAAGTGCAGACCTTCCAAATAATTCATTCCAGTACAGACCTTCCATATATTTAATTCCAGTGCAGACCTTCCAAATTATTCATTCCAGTACAGACCTTCCATATAATTCATTCCAGTACAGACCTTCCAAATAATTCATTCCAGTACAGACCTTACTAATAATCCATTCCAGTACAGAACTTCCATATAATTCATTCCAGTACAGACCTTCCAAATAATTCATTCCAGTACAGACCTTACTAATAATTCATTCCAGTACAGTCCTTCCAAATTATTCATTCCAGTACAGACCTTACTAATAATTCATTCCAGTACAGACCTTCCATATGATTCATTCCAGTGCAGACCTTCCAAATTATTCATTCCAGTACAGACCTTACTAATAATTCATTCCAGTACAGTCCTTCCAAATTATTCATTCCAGTACAGACCTTACTAATAATTCATTCCAGTACAGACCTTCCATATAATTCATTCCAGTACAGACCTTACTAATAACTCATTCCAGTGCAGACCTTCCATATAATTCATTCCAGTACAGACCTTCCAAGTAATTCATTCCAGTACAGACCTTACTAATAATTCATTCCAGTACAGACCTTCCAAATAATTCATTCCAGGACAGACCTTCCAAATAATTCATTCCAGTACAGACCTTCCAAATAATTCATTCCAGTACAGACCTTCCATATAATTCATTCCAGTACAGACCTTCCAAATTATTCATTCCAGTACAGACCTTCCATATAATTCATTCCAGTACAGACCTTCCAAATTATTCATTCCAGTACAGACCTTCCATATAATTCATTCCAGTACAGACCTTCCAAATAATTCATTCCAGTACAG
Organism: Heterodontus francisci; assembly: GCF_036365525.1. Taxonomy (NCBI): domain Eukaryota; kingdom Metazoa; phylum Chordata; class Chondrichthyes; order Heterodontiformes; family Heterodontidae; genus Heterodontus; species Heterodontus francisci. The sequence goes on from NC_090384.1 coordinate 27,571,727, forward strand.
AACTTACTAATAATTCATTCCAGCACAGAACTTCCATATAATTCATTCCAGTACAGACCTTCCAAATAATTCATTCCAGTACAGACCTTCCAAATTATTCATTCCAGTAGAGACCTTCCATATAATTCATTCCAGTACAGACCTTCCAAATTATTCATTCCAGTGCAGACCTTCCATATAATTCATTCCAGTACAGACCTTCCAAATTATTCATTCCAGTACAGAACTTCCAAATAATTCATTCCAGTACAGACCTTCCAAATAATTCATTCCAGTACAGACCTTCCAAATTATTCATTCCAGTAGAGACCTTCCATATAATTCATTCCAGTACAGACCTTCCAAATTATTCATTCCAGTGCAGACCTTCCATATAATTCATTCCAGTACAGACCTTCCAAATTATTCATTCCAGTACAGACCTTCCATATAATTCATTCCAGTACAGACCTTCCAAATAATTCATTCCAGTACAGAACTTACTAATAATTCATTCCAGCACAGAACTTCCATATAATTCATTCCAGTACAGACCTTCCAAATAATTCATTCCAGTACAGACCTTCCAAATTATTCATTCCAGTAGAGACCTTCCATATAATTCATTCCAGTACAGACCTTCCAAATTATTCATTCCAGTGCAGACCTTCCATATAATTCATTCCAGTACAGACCTTCCAAATAATTCATTCCAGTACAGACCTTCCAAATTATTCATTCCAGTAGAGACCTTCCATATAATTCATTCCAGTACAGACCTTCCAAATTATTCATTCCAGTGCAGACCTTCCATATAATTCATTCCAGTACAGAACTTCCAAATAATTCATTCCAGTACAGACCTTACTAATAATTCATTCCAGTACAGACCTTCCATATAATTCATTCCAGTACAGACCTTCCAAATAATCCATTCCAGTACAGACATTACCAATAATTCATTCCAGTACAGACCTTCCATATAATTCATTCCAGTACAGACCTTCCAAATAATCCATTCCAGTACAGACCTTCCATATAATTCATTCCAGTACAGACCCTACTAATAATTCATTCCAGTACAGACCTTACTAATAATCCTTTCCAGTACAGACCTTCCATATAATTCATTCCAGTACAGACCTACCATATAATTCATTCCAGTACAGACCCGACTAATAATTCATTCCAGTACAGACCTTACTAATAATCCTTTCCAGTACAGACCTTCCAAATAATCCATTCCAGTATAGACCTTCCATGTAATTCATTCCAGCACAGACCTTCCATATAATTCATTCCAGTACAGACCTTCAAAATAATTCATTCCAGTACAGAACTTACTAATAATTCATTCCAGTACATACCTTCCATATAATTCATTCCAGTACAGACCTTACTCATAATTCATTCCAGTACAGACCTTCCATATAATTCACTCCAGTACAGACATTCCATATAATTCATTCCAGTGCAGACCTTACTAATAATCCATTCCAGTACAGACCTTCCGAATAATTCATTCCAGTACAGACCTTACTAATAATCCATTCCAGTACAGACCTTCCAAATAATTCATTCCAGGACAGACCTTCCAAATAATGCATTCCAGTACAGACCTTCCATATAATTCATTCCAGTACAGACCTTCCAAATAATTCATTCCAGTACAGACCTTCCATATAATTCATTCCAGTGCAGACCTTCCTAATAATCCATTCCAGTACAGACCTTCCAAATAATTCATTCCAGTACAGACCTTCCAAATAATTCATTCCAGTACAGACCTTCCAAATAATTCATTCCAGTACAGACCTTCCAAATAATTCATTCCAGTACAGACCTTACTAATAATTCATTCCAGTACAGACCTTCCATATAATTCATTCCAGTACAGACCTTACTAATAATCCATTCCAGTACAGACCTTCCAAATAATTCATTCCAGTACAGACCTTCCATATAATTCATTCCAGTACAGACCTTACTAATAATCCATTCCAGTCCAGACCTTCCAAATAATTCATTCCAGTACAGACCTTACTAATAATCCATTCCAGTACAGACCTTACTAATAATCCATTCCAGTCCAGACCTTCCAAATAATTCATTCCAGTACAGACCTTACTAATAATCCATTCCAGTACAGACCTTACTAATAATCCATTCCAGTACAGACCTTACTAATAATTCATTCCAGTACAGACCTTACTAATAATCCATTCCAGTACAGACCTTACTAATAATTCATTCGAGTACAGACCTTCCAAATAATTCATTCCAGTACAGACGTTACTAATAATTCATTCAAGTACAGACCTTCCAAATAATTCATTCCAGTACAGACCTTCCATATAATTCATTCCAGTACAGACCTTCCAAATTATTCATTCCAGTACAGACCTTCCAAATAATTCATTCCAGGACAGACCTTCCAAATAATTCATTCCAGTACAGACCTTCCATATAATTCATTCCAGTACAGACCTTCCAAATAATTCATTCCAGTACAGACCTTCCATTTAATTCATTCCAGTACAGACCTTACTAATAATCCATTCCAGTACAGACCTTCCAAATAATCCATTCCAGTACAGACATTACTAATAATTCATTCCAGTACAGACCTTCCATATAATTCATTCAAGTACAGACCTTCCAAATTATTCATTCCGGTACAGACCTTCCAAATAATTCATTCCAGTACAGACCTTCCATATAATTCATTCCAGTACAGACCTTACTAATAATTCATTCCAGTACAGACCTTCCATATAATTCATTCCAGTACTGACCTTCCATATAATTCATTCCAGTACAGACCTTCCAAATAATTCATTCCAGTACAGACCTTCCAAATTATTCATTCCAGTACAGACCTTCCATATAATTCATTCCAGTACAGACCTTCCAAATAATTCATTCCAGTACAGACCTTCCATATAATTCATTCAAGTACAGACCTTCCAAATTATTCATTCCGGTACAGACCTTCCAAATAATTCATTCCAGTACAGACCTTCCATATAATTCATTCCAGTACAGACCTTACTAATAATTCATTCCAGTACAGACCTTCCATATAATTCATTCCAGTACTGACCTTCCATATAATTCATTCCAGTACAGACCTTCCAAATAATTCATTCCAGTACAGACCTTCCAAATTATTCATTCCAGTACAGACCTTCCATATAATTCATTCCAGTACTGACCTTCCATATAATTCATTCCAGTACAGACCTTCCAAATAATTCATTCCAGTACAGACCTTCCAAATTATTCATTCCAGTACAGACCTTCCATATAATTCATTCCAGTACAGACCTTCCATATAATTCATTCCAGTACAGAGCTTCCAAATTATTCATTCCAGTACAGACCTTCCAAATTATTCATTCCAGTACAGACCTTCCATATAATTCATTCCAGTACTGACCTTCCATATAATTCATTCCAGTACAGACCTTCCAAATAATTCATTCCAGTACAGACCTTCCAAATTATTCATTCCAGTACAGACCTTCCAAATAATTCATTCCAGTACAGACCTTACGAATAATCCATTCCAGTACAGACCTTCCATATAATTCATTCCAGTACAGACGATCCAAATAATTCATTCCAGTACAGACCTACCATATAATTCATTCCAGTACAGACCCTACTAATAATTCATTCCAGTACAGACCTTACTAATAATCCTTTCCAGTACAGACCTTCCAAATAATTCATTCCAGTACAGACCTTCCATATAATTCATTCCAGTACAGTCCTTCCAAATAATTCATTCCAGTACAGACCTTACGAATAATCCATTCCAGTACAGACCTTCCATATAATTCATTCCAGTACAGACGATCCAAATAATTCATTCCAGTACAGACCTACCATATAATTCATTCCAGTACAGACCCTACTAATAATTCATTCCAGTACAGACCTTACTAATAATCCTTTCCAGTACAGACCTTCCAAATAATCCATTCCAGTATAGACCTTCCATATAATTCATTCCAGTACAGACCTTCCATATAATTCATTCCAGTACAGACCTTCAAAATAATTCATTCCAGTACAGAACTTACTAATAATTCATTCCAGTACATACCTTCCATATAATTCATTCCAGTACAGACCTTACTCATAATTCATTCCAGTACAGACCTTCCATATAATTCACTCCAGTACAGACATTCCATATAATTCATTCCAGTACAGACCCTACTAATAATTCATTCCAGTACAGACCTTACTAATAATCCTTTCCAGTACAGACCTTCCAAATAATCCATTCCAGTATAGACCTTCCATATAATTCATTCCAGTACAGACCTTCCATATAATTCATTCCAGTACAGACCTTCAAAATAATTCATTCCAGTACAGACCCTACTAATAATTCATTCCAGTACAGACCTTACTAATAATCCTTTCCAGTACAGACCTTCCAAATAATCCATTCCAGTATAGACCTTCCATATAATTCATTCCAGTACAGACCTTACTCATAATTCATTCCAGTACAGACCTTCCATATAATTCACTCCAGTACAGACATTCCATATAATTCATTCCAGTACATACCTTCCATATAATTCATTCCAGTACAGACCTTACTCATAATTCATTCCAGTACAGACCTTCCATATAATTCACTCCAGTACAGACATTCCATATAATTCATTCCAGTACAGACCCTACTAATAATTCATTCCAGTACATACCTTCCATATAATTCATTCCAGTACAGACCTTACTCATAATTCATTCCAGTACAGACCTTCCATATAATTCACTCCAGTACAGACATTCCATATAATTCATTCCAGTACAGACCCTACTAATAAATCATTCCAGTACAGACCTTACTAATAATCCTTTCCAGTACAGACCTTCCAAGTAATCCATTCCAGTATAGACCTTCCATATAATTCATTCCAGTACAGACCTTCCATATAATTCATTCCAGTACAGACCTTCAAAATAATTCATTCCAGTACAGACCCTACTAATAATTCATTCCAGTACAGACCTTACTAATAATCCTTTCCAGTACAGACCTTCCAAATAATCCATTCCAGTATAGACCTTCCATATAATCCTTTCCAGTACAGACCTTCCAAATAATCCATTCCAGTATAGACCTACCATATAATTCATTCCAGTACAGACCCTACTAATAATTCATTCCAGTACAGACCTTACTAATAATCCTTTCCAGTACAGACCTTCCAAATAATCCATTCCAGTATAGACCTTCCATATAATTCATTCCAGTACAGACCTTCCATATAATTCATTCCAGTACAGACCTTCAAAATAATTCATTCCAGTACAGAACTTACTAATAATTCATTCCAGTACATACCTTCCATATAATTCATTCCAGTACAGACCTTCCAAATAATTCATTCCAGTACAGACCTTACGAATAATCCATTCCAGTACAGACCTTCCATATAATTCATTCCAGTACAGACGATCCAAATAATTCATTCCAGTACAGACCTACCATATAATTCATTCCAGTACAGACCCTACTAATAATTCATTCCAGTACAGACCTTACTAATAATCCTTTCCAGTACAGACCTTCCAAATAATTCATTCCAGTACAGACCTTCCATATAATTCATTCCAGTACAGTCCTTCCAAATAATTCATTCCAGTACAGACCTTACGAATAATCCATTCCAGTACAGACCTTCCATATAATTCATTCCAGTACAGACGATCCAAATAATTCATTCCAGTACAGACCTACCATATAATTCATTCCAGTACAGACCCTACTAATAATTCATTCCAGTACAGACCTTACTAATAATCCTTTCCAGTACAGACCTTCCAAATAATCCATTCCAGTATAGACCTTCCATATAATTCATTCCAGTACAGACCTTCCATATAATTCATTCCAGTACAGACCTTCAAAATAATTCATTCCAGTACAGAACTTACTAATAATTCATTCCAGTACATACCTTCCATATAATTCATTCCAGTACAGACCTTACTCATAATTCATTCCAGTACAGACCTTCCATATAATTCACTCCAGTACAGACATTCCATATAATTCATTCCAGTGCAGACCTTACTAATAATCCATTCCAGTACAGACCTTCCGAACAATTCATTCCAGTACAGACCTTACTAATAATCCATTCCAGTACAGACCTTCCAAATAATGCATTCCAGTACAGACCTTCCATATAATTCATTCCAGTACAGACCTTCCAAATAATTCATTCCAGTACAGACCTTCCATATAATTCATTCCAGTGCAGACCTTCCTAATAATCCATTCCAGTACAGACCTTCCAAATAATTCATTCCAGTACAGACCTTACTAATAATTCATTCCAGTACAGACCTTCCAAATAATTCATTCCAGTACAGTCCTTCCATATAATTCATTAAAGTACAGACCTTACTAATAATCCATTCGAGTCCAGACCTTCCAAATAATTCATTCCAGTACAGACCTTACTAATAATCCATTCCAGTACAGACCTTACTAATAATTCATTCGAGTACAGACCTTCCAAATAATTCATTCCAGGACAGACATTCCAAATAATTCATTCCAGTACAGACGTTACTAATAATTCATTCAAGTACAGACCTTCCAAATAATTCATTCCAGTACAGACCTTCCATATAATTCATTCCAGTACAGACCTTCCAAATTATTCATTCCAGTACAGACCTTCCAAATAATTCATTCAAGTACAGACCTTCCAAATAATTCATTCCAGTACAGACCTTCCAAATAATTCATTCCAGGACAGACATTCCAAATAATTCATTCCAGTACAGACGTTACTAATAATTCATTCAAGTACAGACCTTCCAAATTATTCATTCCAGTACAGACCTTCCAAATAATTCATTCCAGGACAGACCTTCCAAATAATTCATTCCAGTACAGACCTTCCATTTAATTCATTCCATGTACAGACCTTACTAATAATCCATTCCAGTACAGACCTTCCAAATAATCCATTCCAGTACAGACATTACTAATAATTCATTCCAGGACAGACCTTCCATATAATTCATTCAAGTACAGACCTTCCAAATTATTCATTCCAGTACAGACCTTCCAAATAATTCATTCCAGTACAGACCTTCCATATAATTCATTCCAGTACAGACCTTACTAATAATTCATTCCAGTACAGACCTTCCATATAATTCATTCCAGTACTGACCTTCCATATAATTCATTCAAGTACAGACCTTCCAAATAATTCATTCCAGTACAGATCTTCCATATAATTCATTCCAGTACAGACCTTACTAATAATTCATTCCAGTACAGACCTTCCATATAATTCATTCCAGTACAGACCTTCCATTTAATTCATTCCATGTACAGACCTTACTAATAATCCATTCCAGTACAGACCTTCCAAATAATCCATTCCAGTACAGACATTACTAATAATTCATTCCAGGACAGACCTTCCATATAATTCATTCAAGTACAGACCTTCCAAATTATTCATTCCAGTACAGACCTTCCAAATAATTCATTCCAGTACAGACCTTCCATATAATTCATTCCAGTACAGACCTTCCATATAATTCATTCCAGTACAGACCTTACCAATAATTCATTCCAGTACAGACATTCCATATAACTCATTCCAGTACAGACCTTACTAATAATTCATTCCAGTACAGACCTTACTAATAATTCATTCCAGTACAGACCTTACTAATAATTCATTCCAGTACAGACCTTCCATATAATTCATTCCAGTACAGACCTTACTAATAATTCATTCCAGTACAGACCTTCCATATAATTCATTCCAGTGCAGACCTTACTAATAATCCATTCCAGTACAGACCTTCCATATAATTCATTCCAGTACAGACCTTACTAATAATTCATTCCAGTACAGACTTTACTAATAATTCATTCCAGTACAGACCTTCCATATAATTCATTCCAGTACAGACCTTACTAATAATCCATTCCAGTACAGACTTTACTAATAATTCATTCCAGTACAGACCTTCCATATAATTCATTCCAGTACAGACCTTACTAATAATTCATTCCAGTACAGACCTTCCATATAATTCATTCCAGTACAGACCTTCCAAATTATTCATTCCAATACAGACCTTACTAATAATCCATTCCAGTACAGACCTTACTAATAATTCATTCCAGTACAGACCTTCCATATAATTCATTCCAGTACAGACCTTACTAATAATTCATTCCAGTACAGACCTTCCATATAATTCATTCCAGTGCAGTCCTTACTAATAATCCATTCCAGTACAGACATTACTAATAATTCATTCCAGTACAGACCTTCCATATAATTCATTCCAGTACAGACCTTACTAATAATTCATTCCAGTACAGACGTTCCATATAATTCATTCCAGTACAGACCTTCCAAATTATTCATTCCAATACAGACCTTACTAATAATCCATTCCAGTACAGACCTTACTAATAATTCATTCCAGTACAGACCTTCCATATAATTCATTCCAGTACAGACCTTACTAATAATTCATTCCAGTACAGACCTTCCATATAATTCATTCCAGTGCAGACCTTCCAAATTATTCATTCCAGTACAGACCTTACTAATAACATTCCAGTACAGACCTTCCATATAATTCATTCCAGTACAGACCTTCCAAATTATTCATTCCAATACAGACCTTACTAATAATTCATTCCAGTACAGACCTTACTAATAATTCATTCCAGTACAGACCTTCCATATGATTCATTCCAGTGCAGACCTTCCAAATTATTCATTCCAGTACAGACCTTACTAATAATTCATTCCAGTACAGTCCTTCCAAATTATTCATTCCAGTACAGACCTTACTAATAATTCATTCCAGTACAGACCTTCCATATAATTCATTCCAGTACAGACCTTACTAATAATTCATTCCAGTGCAGACCTTCCAAATAATTCATTCCAGTACAGAACTTACTAATAATTCATTCCAGTACAGACCTTCCAAGTAATTCATTCCAGTACAGAACTTACTAATAATTCATTCCAGTACAGACCTTCCATATAATTCATTCCAGTACAGACCTTACTAATAATTCATTCCAGTACAGACCTTCCAAGTAATTCATTCCAGTACAGAACTTACTAATAATTCATTCCAGTACAGACCTTCCATATAATTCATTCCAGTACAGACCTTCCATATAATTCATTCCAGTACAGACCTTCCAAATAATTCATTCCAGTACAGACCTTACTAATAATCCATTCCAGTACAGACCTTCAAAATAATTCATTCCAGTACAGACCTTCCATATAATTCATTCCAGTACAGACCTTCAATATAATTCATTCCAGTACAGACCTTCCAAATTATTCATTCCAGTACAGACCTTCCAAATAATTCATTCCAGTACAGAACTTACGAATAATCCATTCCAGTACAGACCTTCAAAATAATCCATTCCAGTACAGACCTTCCATATAATTCATTCCAGTACAGACCTTCCAAATTATTCATTCCAGTACAGGCCTTCCATATAATTCATTCCAGTACAGACCTTCAAAATAATTCATTCCAGTATAGACCTTACTAATAATTCATTCCAGTACAGACCTTCAAAATAATTCATTCCAGTATAGACCTTACTAATAATTCATTCCATTACAGGCCTTCCATATAATTCATTCCAGTACAGACCTTCAAAATACTTCATTCCAGTATAGACCTTACTAATAATCCTTTCCAGTACAGACATTACTAATAATCCTTTCCAGTACAGACATTACTAATAATCCATTCCAGTCCAGACCTTCCAAATAATTCATTCCAGTACAGACCTTACTAATAATTCATTCGAGTACAGACCTTCCAAATAATTCATTCCAGGACAGACATTCCAAATAATTCATTCCAGTACAGACGTTACTAATAATTCATTCAAGTACAGACCTTCCAAATAATTCATTCCAGTACAGACCTTCCATATAATTCATTCCAGTATAGACCTTCCAAATTATTCATTCCAGTACAGACCTTCCAAATAATTCATTCCAGGACAGACCTTCCAAATAATTCATTCCAGTACAGACCTTCCATATAATTCATTCCAGTACAGACCTTCCATTTAATTCATTCCAGTACAGACCTTCCAAATAATTCATTCCAGTGCAGACCTTCCATATAATTCATTCCAGTACAGACCTTCCAAATAATTCATTCCAGTACAGAACTTACTAATAATTCATTCCAGTACAGACCTTCAAAATAATTCATTCCAGTACAGACCTTCCATATAATTCATTCCTGTACAGACCTTCAATATAATTCATTCCAGTACAGACCTTCCAAATTATTCATTCCAGTACAGACCTTCCAAATAATTCATTCCAGTACAGAACTTACGAATAATCCATTCCAGTACAGACCTTCAAAATAATCCATTCCAGTACAGACCTTCCATATAATTCATTCCAGTACAGACCTTCCAAATTATTCATTCCAGTACAGGCCTTCCATATAATTCATTCCAGTACAGACCTTCAAAATAATTCATTCCAGTATAGACCTTACTAATAATTCATTCCAGTACAGACCTTCAAAATAATTCATTCCAGTATAGACCTTACTAATAATTCATTCCAGTACAGGCCTTCCATATAATTCATTCCAGTACAGACCTTCAAAATACTTCATTCCAGTATAGACCTTACTAATAATCCTTTCCAGTACAGATCTTCCAAATAATCCATTCCAGTATAGACCTTCCAAATAATTCATTCCAGTACAGACATTACTAATAATTCATTCCAGTACAGACCTTACTCATAATCCATTCCAGTACAGACCTTACTAGTAATTCATTCCAGTACAGACCATACGAATAATCCTTTCCAGTACAGACCTTCCAAATAATCCTTTCCAGTACAGACCTTCCAAATAATCCATTCCAGTATAGACCTTCCAAATAATTCATTCCAGTACAGACATTACTAATAATTCATTCCAGTACAGACCTTCCAAATAATTCATTCCATGACAGACCTTCCAAATAATTCATTCCAGTACAGACCTTACTAATAATTCATTCCAGTACAGACCTTCCATATAATTCATTCGAGTACAGACCTTCCAAATAATCCATTCCAGTACAGACATTACTAATAATTCATTCCAGTACAGACCTTCCAAATAATCCATTCCAGTACAGACATTACTAATAATTCATTCCAGTACAGACCTTACTAATAATCCATTCCAGCACAGACCTTACTAATAATTCATTCCAGTACAGACCTTACTAATAATCCTTTCCAGTACAGACCTTACTAGTAATTCATTCCAGTATAGACCTTCCAAATAATCCTTTCCAGTACAGACCTTCCAAATAATCCATTCCAGTATAGACCTTCCAAATAATTCATTCCAGTACAGACCTTACTAATAATTCATTCCAGTACAGAACTTACTAATAATCCATTCCAGTACAGACCTTAATAATAATTCATTCCAGTACAGACCTTCCAAATAATTCATTCCATGTCAGACCTTCCAAATAATTCATTCCAGGACAGACCTTACTAATAATTCATTCAAGTACAGACCTTCCAAATAATTCATTCCAGTACAGACCTTCCATATAATTCATTCCAGTACAGACCTTCCAAATTATTCATTCCAGTACAGACCTTCCATATAATTCATTCCAGTACAGACTTTCCAAATAATTCATTCCAGTACAAACCTTACTAATAATTCATTCCTGTACAGAACTTCCATATAATTCATTCCAGTACAGACCTTCCAAATAATTCATTCCAGTACAGACCTTCCAAATTATTCATTCCAGTACAGACCTTCCATATAATTCATTCCAGTACAGACCTTCCAAATAATTCATTCCAGTACAGACCTTACTAATAATTCATTCCAGTGCAGACATTCCATATAATTCATTCCAGTACAGACCTTCCAAATTATTCATTCCAGTACAGACCTTCCATATAATTCATTCCAGTACAGACCTTCCAAATAATTCATTCCAGTACAGACCTTACTAATAATTCATTCCAGTACAGACCTTCCATATAATTCATTCGAGTACAGACCTTCCAAATAATCCATTCCAGTACAGACATTACTAATAATTCATTCCAGTATAGACCTTCCATATAATTCATTCCAGTACAGACCATCCAAATAATTCATTCCAGTACAGACCTACCATATAATTCATTCCAGTACAGACCCTACTAATAATTCATTCCAGTACAGACCTTACTAATAATCCTTTCCAGTACAGACCTTCCAAATAATCCATTCCAGTATAGACCTTCCATATAATTCATTCCAGTACAGACCTTCCATATAATTCATTCCAGTACAGACCATCCAAATAATTCATTCCAGTACAGACCTACCATATAATTCATTCCAGTACAGACCCTACTAATAATTCATTCCAGTACAGACCTTACTAATAATCCTTTCCAGTACAGACCTTACTAATAATCCATTCCAGTACAGACCTTCCAAATAATTCATTCCAGGACAGACCTTCCAAATAATGCATTCCAGTACAGACCTTCCATATAATTCATTCCAGTACAGACCTTCCAAATAATTCATTCCAGTACAGACCTTCCATATAATTCATTCCAGTGCAGACCTTCCTAATAATCCATTCCAGTACAGACCTTCCAAATAATTCATTCCAGTACAGACCTTCCAAATAATTCATTCCAGTACAGACCTTACTAATAATTCATTCCAGTACAGACCTTCCAAATAATTCATTCCAGTACAGACCTTCCATATAATTCATTAAAGTACAGACCTTACTAATAATCCATTCCAGTCCAGACCTTCCAAATAATTCATTCCAGTACAGACCTTACTAATAATCCATTCCAGTACAGACCTTACTAATAATTCATTCGAGTACAGACCTTCCAAATAATTCATTCCAGGACAGACATTCCAAATAATTCATTCCAGTACAGACATTCCAAATAATTCATTCCAGTACAGACCTTCCAAATAATTCATTCCAGTACAGACGTTACTAATAATTCATTCAAGTACAGACCTTCCAAATAATTCATTCCAGTACAGACCTTCCATATAATTCATTCCAGTACAGACCTTCCAAATTATTCATTCCAGTACAGACCTTCCAAATAATTCATTCCAGGACAGACCTTCCAAATAATTCATTCCAGTACAGACCTTCCATATAATTCATTCCAGTACAGACCTTCCATTTAATTCATTCCAGTACAGACCTTACTAATAATCCATTCCAGTACAGACCTTCCAAATAATCCATTCCAGTACAGACATTACTAATAATTCATTCCAGGACAGACCTTCCATATAATTCATTCAAGTACAGACCTTCCAAATTATTCATTCCAGTACAGACCTTCCAAATAATTCATTCCAGTACAGACCTTCCATATAATTCATTCCAGTACTGACCTTCCATATAATTCATTTCAGTACAGACATTCCATATTATTCATTCCAGTACAGACCTTACTAATAATTCATTCCAGTACAGACCTTCCAAATTATTCATTCCAGTACAGACCTTACCAATAATTCATTCCAGTACAGACATTACTAATAATTCATTCCAGGACAGACCTTCCATATAATTCATTCAAGTACAGACCTTCCAAATTATTCATTCCAGTACAGACCTTCCAAATAATTCATTCCAGTACAGACCTTCCAAATAATTCATTCCAGTACAGACCTTCCATATAATTCATTCCAGTACAGACCTTCCATATAATTCATTCCAGTACAGACCTTACTAATAATTCATTCCAGTACAGACCTTCCATATAATTCATTCCAGTACTGACCTTCCATATAATTCATTTCAGTACAGACATTCCATATTATTCATTCCAGTACAGACCTTACCAATAATTCATTCCAGTACAGACCTTACCAATAATTCATTCCAGTACAGACATTCCATATTATTCATTCCAGTACAGACCTTACCAATAATTCATTCCAGTACAGACATTCCATATTATTCATTCCAGTACAGACCTTACCAATAATTCATTCCAGTACAGACCTTCCAAATTATTCATTCCAGTACAGACCTTACCAATAATTCATTCCAGTACAGACATTCCATATTATTCATTCCAGTACAGACCTTACCAATAATTCATTCCAGTACAGACATTCCATATTATTCATTCCAGTACAGACCTTCCATATAATTCATTCCAGTACAGACCTTACCAATAATTCATTCCAGTACAGACCTTACCAATAATTCATTCCAGTACAGACATTCCATATTATTCATTCCAGTACAGACCTTACCAATAATTCATTCCAGTACAGACCTTACCAATAATTCATTCCAGTACAGACATTCCATATTATTCATTCCAGTACAGACCTTACCAATAATTCATTCCAGTACAGACATTCCATATTATTCATTCCAGTACAGACCTTACCAATAATTCATTCCAGTACAGACATTCCATATTATTCATTCCAGTACAGACCTTCCATATAATTCATTCCAGTACAGACCTTACCAATAATTCATTCCAGTACAGACATTCCATATTATTCATTCCAGTACAGACCTTACCAATAATTCATTCCAGTACAGACATTCCATATTATTCATTCCAGTACAGACCTTACCAATAATTCATTCCAGTACAGACCTTACCAATAATTCATTCCAGTACAGACATTCCATATTATTCATTCCAGTACAGACCTTACCAATAATTCATTCCAGTACAGACCTTACCAATAATTCATTCCAGTACAGACATTCCATATTATTCATTCCAGTACAGACCTTACCAATAATTCATTCCAGTACAGACCTTACCAATAATTCATTCCAGTACAGACATTCCATATTATTCATTCCAGTACAGACCTTACCAATAATTCATTCCAGTACAGACATTCCATATTATTCATTCCAGTACAGACCTTACCAATAATTCATTCCAGTACAGACATTCCATATTATTCATTCCAGTACAGACCTTCCATATAATTCATTCCAGTACAGACCTTACCAATAATTCATTCCAGTACAGACCTTACCAATTATTCATTCCAGTACAGACCTTCCATATAATTCATTCCAGTACAGACCTTACCAATAATTCATTCCAGTACAGACCTTACCAATAATTCATTCCAGTACAGACCTTACCAATAATTCATTCCAGTACAGACATTCCATATTATTCATTCCAGTACAGACCTTACCAATAATTCATTCCAGTACAGACATTCCATATTATTCATTCCAGTACAGACCTTCCATATAATTCATTCCAGTACAGACCTTACCAATAATTCATTCCAGTACAGACCTTCCATATAATTCATTCCAGTACAGACCTTACTAATAATTCATTCCAGTACAGACCTTCCATATAATTCATTCCAGTACAGACCTTACTAATAATTCATTCCAGTACAGACCTTCCATATAATTCATTCCAGTACAGACCTTACTAATAATTCATTCCAGTACAGACCTTCCATATTATTCATTCCAGTACAGACCTTCCAAATTATTCATTCCAGTACAGACCTTCCATATAATTCATTCCAGTACAGACCTTACTAATAATTCATTCCAGTACAGACCTTCCATATAATTCATTCCAGTACAGACCTTCCATATAATTCATTCCAGTACAGACCTTCCATATAATTCATTCCAGTACAGACATTCCATATAATTCATTCCAGTACAGACCTTACTAATAATTCATTCCAGTACAGACCTTCCATATAATTCATTCCAGTACAGACCTTCCATATAATTCATTCCAGTACAGACCTTCCAAATTATTCATTCCAGTACAGACCTTACTAATAATTCATTCCAGTACAGACCTTACTAATAATTCATTCCAGTACAGACCTTCCATATAATTCATTCCAGTGCAGACCTTACTAATAATCCATTCCAGTACAGACCTTCCAAATAATTCATTCCAGTACAGACCTTACTAATAATCCATTCCAGGACAGACCTTACAAATAATCCATTCCAGTACAGACCTTACAAATAATCCATTCCAGTACAGACCTTCCATATAATTCATTCCAGTGCAGACCTTACTAATAATCCATTCCAGTACAGACCTTCCATATAATTCATTCCAGTACAGACCTTACTAATAATTCATTCCAGTACAGACCTTCCATATAATTCATTCCAGTACAGACCTTACTAATAATTCATTCCAGTACAGACCTTCCATATAATTCATTCCAGTGCAGACCTTACTAATAATCCATTCCAGTACAGACCTTCCATATAATTCATTCCAGTACAGACCTTACTAATAATCCATTCCAGTACAGACCTTCCATATAATTCATTCCAGTACAGACCTTACTAATAATTCATTCCAGTACAGACCTTCCATATAATTCATTCCAGTGCAGACCTTACTAATAATCCATTCCAGTACAGACCTTCCATATAATTCATTCCAGTACAGACCTTACTAATAATCCATTCCAGTACAGACCTTCCATATAATTCATTCCACTGCAGACCTTACTAATAATCCATTCCAGTACAGACCTTACTAATAATTCATTCCAGTACAGACCTTCCATATAATTCATTCCAGTACAGACCTTACTAATAATTCATTCCAGTACAGGCCTTCCATATAATTCATTCCAGTACAGACCTTACCAATAATACATTCCAGTACAGACCTTCCATATAATTCATTCCACTGCAGACCTTACTAATAATCCATTCCAGTACAGACCTTACTAATAATTCATTCCAGTACAGACCTTCCATATAATTCATTCCAGTACAGACCTTACTAAAAATTCATTCCAGTACAGGCCTTCCATATAATTCATTCCAGTACAGACCTTCAAAATACTTCATTCCAGTATAGACCTTACTAATAATCCTTTCCAGTACAGATCTTCCAAATAATCCATTCCAGTATAGACCTTCCAAATAATTCATTCCAGTACAGACATTACTAATAATTCATTCCAGTACAGACCTTACTCATAATCCATTCCAGTACAGACCTTACTAATAATTCATTCCAGTACAGACCCTACTAATAATTCATTCCAGTACAGACCTTACTAATAATCCATTCCAGTACAGACCTTACTAGTAATTCATTCCAGTACAGACCATACGAATAATCCTTTCCAGTACAGACCTTCCAAATAATCCTTTCCAGTACAGACCTTCCAAATAATCCATTCCAGTATAGACCTTCCAAATAATTCATTCCAGTACAGACATTACTAATAATTCATTCCAGTACAGACCTTCCAAATAATTCATTCCATGACAGACCTTCCAAATAATTCATTCCAGTACAGACCTTACTAATAATTCATTCCAGTACAGACCTTCCATATAATTCATTCGAGTACAGACCTTCCAAATAATCCATTCCAGTACAGACATTACTAATAATTCATTCCAGTACAGACCTTCCAAATAATCCATTCCAGTACAGACATTACTAATAATTCATTCCAGTACAGACCTTACTAATAATCCATTCCAGTACAGACCTTACTAATAATTCATTCCAGTACAGACCTTACTAATAATCCTTTCCAGTACAGACCTTACTAGTAATTCATTCCAGTATAGACCTTCCAAATAATCCTTTCCAGTACAGACCTTCCAAATAATCCATTCCAGTACAGACCTTCCATATAATTCATTCCAGTACAGACCTTACTAATAATTCATTCCAGGACAGACCTTACTAATAATCCTTTGCAGTACAGACCTTCCAAATAATCCTTTCCAGTACAGACCTTCCAAATAATCCATTCCAGTACAGACATTACTAATAATTCATTCCAGTACAGACCTTCCATATAATCCATCCCAGTACAGACCTTCCAAATAATCCATCCCAGTACAGACCTTCCAAATAATCCATTCCAGTACAGACCTTCCAAATTATTCATTCCGGTACAGACCTTCCATATAATTCATTCCAGTACAGACCTTCCAAATAATTCATTCCAGTCCAGACCTTACTAATAATTCATTCCAGTACAGAACTTCCAAATAATTCATTCCAGTACAGACCTTCCAAATAATTCATTCCAGTACAGACCTTACTAATAATTCATTCCAGTACAGAACTTCCATATAATTCATTCCAGTACAGACCTTCCAAATATTTCATTCCAGTACAGACCTTCCATATAATTCATTCCAGTACAGACCTTACTAATAATTCATTCCAGGACAGACCTTACTAATAATCCTTTGCAGTACAGACCTTCCAAATAATCCTTTCCAGTACAGACCTTCCAAATAATCCATTCCAGTACAGACATTACTAATAATTCATTCCAGTACAGACCTTCCATATAATTCATTCCAGTACAGACCTTACTAATAATTCATTCCAGTACAGACCTTCCAAATAATTCATTCCAGTACAGACCTTCCATATAATTCATTCCAGTACAGACCTTACTAATAATTCATTCCAGTACAGACCTTCCAAATAATTCATTCCAGTACAGACCTTACTAATAATTCATTCCAGGACAGACCTTACTAATAACCCTTTCCAGTACAGACCTTCCAAATAATCCATTCCAGTATAGACCTTCCAAATAATTCATTCCAGTACAGACATTACTAATAATTCATTCCAGTACAGACCTTCCAAATAATCCATTCCAGTACAGACCTTCCAAATAATCCATTCCAGTACAGACCTTACTAATAATTAATTCCAGTACAGACCTTACTAATAATCCATTCCAGTACAGACCTTACTAATAATCCATTCCAGTACAGAACTTCCAAATAATCCATTCCAGTACAGACCTTCCAAATTATTCATTCCAGTACAGACCTTCCAAATAATTCATTCCAGTACAGACCTTCCAAATAATTCATTCCAGTACAGACCTTCCAAATAATTCATTCCAGTACAGACCTTCCATATAATTCATTCCAGTACAGACCTTCCAAATAATCCATTCCAGTATAGACCTTCCAAATAATTCATTCCAGTACAGACATTACGAATAATTCATTCCAGTACAAACCTTCCAAATAATCCATTCCAGTACAGACCTCCCTAATAATTCATTCCAGTACAGACCTTCCAAATAATTCATTCCAGTGCAGACCTTACTAATAATCCATTCCAGTACAGACATTACTAATAATTCATTCCAGTACAGACCTTCCATATAATTCATTCCAGTACAGACCTTACTAATAATTCATTCCAGGACAGACCTTACTAATAATCCTTTCCAGTACAGACCTTCCAAATAATCCATTCCAGTATAGACCTTCCAAATAATTCATTCCAGTACAGACATTACGAATAATTCATTCCAGTACAGACCTTCCAAATATTTCATTCCAGTACAGACCTTCCATATAATTCAATCCAGTACAGACCTTACTAATAATTCATTCCAGGACAGACCTTACTAATAATCCTTTGCAGTACAGACCTTCCAAATACTCCTTTCCAGTACAGACCTTCCAAATAATTCATTCCAGTACAGACCTTCCATATAATTCATTCCAGTACAGACCTTACTAATAATTCATTCCAGGACAGACCTTACTAATAATCCTTTCCAGTACAGACCTTCCAAATAATCCATTCCAGTATAGACCTTCCAAATAATTCATTCCAGTACAGACATTACGAATAATTCATTCCAGTACAGACCTTCCAAATAATCCATTCCAGTACAGACCTCCCTAATAATTCATTCCAGTACAGACCTTCCAAATAATTCATTCCAGTGCAGACCTTACTAATAATCCATTCCTGTACAGAACTTCCAAATAATCCATTCCAGTACAGACCTTACTAATAATCCATTCCAGTACAGACCTTCCATATAATTCATTCCAGTACAGACCTTACTAATAATTCATTCCAGTACAGACCTTCCAAATAATCCATTCCAATAAAGACCTTACTAATAATTCATTCCAGTACAGACCTTCCAAATAATTCATTCCAGTACAGACCTTACTAATAATTCATTCCAGGACAGACCTTACTAATAACCCTTTCCAGTACAGACCTTCCAAATAATCCATTCCAGTATAGACCTTCCAAATAATTCATTCCAGTACAGACATTACTAATAATTCATTCCAGTACAGACCTTCCAAATAATCCATTCCAGTACAGACCTTACTAATAATCCATTCCAGTACAGACCTTCCAAATAATCCATTCCAGTACAGACCTTACTAATAATTAATTCCAGTACAGACCTTACTAATAATCCATTCCAGTACAGACCTTACTAATAATCCATTCCAGTACAGAACTTCCAAATAATCCATTCCAGTACAGACCTTCCAAATTATTCATTCCAGTACAGACCTTCCAAATAATTCATTCCAGTACAGACCTTCCAAATAATTCATTCCAGTACAGACCTTCCAAATAATTCATTCCAGTACAGACCTTCCATATAATTCATTCCAGTACAGACCTTCCAAATAATTCATTCCAGTACAGACCTTCCAAATAATTCATTCCAGTACAGACCTTCCAAATAATTCATTCCAGTACAGACCTTCCATATAATTCATTCCAGTACAGACCTTCCATATAATTCATTCCAGTACAGACCTTACTAATAATCCATTCCAGTACAGACCTTCCATATAATTCATTCCAGGACAGACATTCCAAATAATTCATTCCAGTACAGACCTTACTAATAATCCATTCCAGTACAGACCTTCCAAATACTTAATTCCAGTACAGACCTTCCATATAATTCATTCCAGTACAGACATTCCAAATAATTCATTCCAGTACAGACCTTACTAATAATCCATTCCAGTACAGACCTTCCAAATACTTAATTCCAGTACAGAACTTCCATATAATTCATTCCAGTACCGACATTCCAAATAATTCATTCCAGTACAGAACTTACTAATAATCGATTCCAGTACAGACCTTACTAATAATCCATTACAGTACAGACCTTCCATATAATTCATTCCAGTACAGACCTTCCAAATAATTCATTCCAGTAAAGACCTTCCAAATACTTAATTCCAGTACAGACCTTCCAAATACTTAATTCCAGTACAGACCTTCCAAATAATTCATTCCAGTACAGACCTTACTAATAATCCATTCCAGTACAGACATTCCATATAATTCATTCCAGTACAGACATTCCAAATAATTCATTCCAGTTCAGACCTTACTAATAATCCATTCCAGTACAGACCTTCCATATAATTCATTCCAGTACAGACATTCCAAATAATTCATTCCAGTACAGACCTTCCAAATAATTCATTCCAGTACGGACCTTACTAATAATCCTTTCCAGTACAGACCTTCCAAATAATCCATTCCAGTACAGACCTTCCAAATAATTCATTCCAGTACAGACCTTACTAATAATCCATTCCAGTACTGACCTTCCAAATAAGTCATTCCAGTACAGACCTTCCAAATAATTCATTCCAGTATAGACCTTACTAATAATCCTTTCCAGTACAGACCTTCCAAATAATCCATTCCAGTACAGACCTTCCAAATAAGTCATTCCAGTACAGACCTTCCAAATAATCCATTCCAGTACAGACCTTACTAATAATTCATTCCAGTACAGACCTTCCAAATAATTCATTCCAGTACAGACCTTCCAAATAATTCATTCCAGTACAGACCTTACTAATAATCCATTCCAGTACTGACCTTCCAAATAATTCATTCCAGTACAGACCTTCCAAATAATTCATTCCAGTACAGACCTTCCAAATAATTCATTCCAGTACAGACCTTACTAATAATCCATTCCAGTACTGACCTTCCAAATAATTCATTCCAGTACAGACCTTACTAATAATTCATTCCAGTACTGACCTTCCAAATAATTCATTCCAGTACAGACCTTACTAATAATTCATTCCAGTACTGACCTTCCAAATAAGTCATTCCAGTACAGACCTTCCAAATAATCCATTCCAGTACAGACCTTACTAATAATTCATTCCAGTACAGACCTTCCAAATAATTCATTCCAGTACAGACCTTCCAAATAATTCATTCCAGTACAGACCTTACTAATAATCCATTCCAGTACTGACCTTCCAAATAATTCATTCCAGTACAGACCTTCCAAATAATTCATTCCAGTACAGACCTTCCAAATAATTCATTCCAGTACAGACCTTACTAATAATTCATTCCAGTACTGATCTTCCAAATAATTCATTCCAGTACAGACCTTACTAATAATTCATTCCAGTACAGACCTTACTAATAATTCATTCCAGTACAGACCTTCCATATAATTCATTCCAGTACAGACCTTACTAATAATTCATTCCAGTACAGACCTTCCTAATAATTCATTCCAGTACAGACCTTCCATATAATTCATTCCAGTACAGACCTTCCAAATAATTCATTCAAGTACAGACCTTCCTAATAATTCATTCCAGTACAGACCTTCCAAATAATTCATTCCAGTACAGACCTTCCATATAATTCATTCCAGTACAGACCATCCAAATAATTCATTCCAGTACAGACCTTACTAATAATTCATTTCAGTACAGACCTTCCATATAATTCATTCCAGTACAGACCATCCAAATAATTCATTCCAGTACAGACCTTACTAATAATTCATTTCAGTACAGACCTTCCATATAATTCATTCCAGTACAGACCATCCAAATAATTCATTCCAGTACAGATCTTACTAATAATTCATTCCAGTACAGACCTTGCTAATAATTCATTCCAGTACAGACCTTCCAAATAATTCATTCCAGTACAGACCTTCCATATAATTCATTCCAGTACAGACCTTACTAATAATTCATTCCAGTACAGACATCCCAAATAATTCATTCCAGTACAGACCTTACTAATAATTCATTCCAGTACAGACCTTCCATATAATTCATTCCAGTACAGACCTTCCATATAATTCATTCCAGTACAGACCTTCCAAATAATTCATTCCAGTACAGACCTTACTAATAATTCATTCCAGGACAGACCTTACTAATAACCCTTTCCAGTACAGACCTTCCAAATAATCCATTCCAGTATAGACCTTCCAATTAATTCATTCCAGTACAGACATTACTAATAATTCATTCCAGTACAGACCTTCCAAATAATCCATTCCAGTACAGACCTTATTAATAATTCATTCCAGGACAGACCTTACTAATAACCCTTTCCAGTACAGACCTTCCAAATAATCCATTCCAGTACAGACCTTCCAAATAATTCATTCCAGTACAGACCTTCCATATAATTCATTCCAGTACAGACATTCCAAATAATTCATTCCAGTACAGAACTTACTAATAATCGATTCCAATACAGACCTTACTAATAATTCATTCCAGTACAGACCTTCCATATAATTCATTCCAGTACAGACCTTCCAAATAATTCATTCCAGTACAGACCTTCCAAATACTTAATTCCAGTACAGACCTTCCAAATAATTCATTCCAGTACAGACCTTCCATATAATTCATTCCAGTACAGACATTCCAAATAATTCATTCCAGTACAGACCTTACTAATAATTCATTCCAGTACAGACCTTCCATATAATTCATTCCAGTACAGACCTTCCATATAATTCATTCCAGTACAGACCTTCCAAATAATTCATTCCAGTACAGACCTTACTAATAATTCATTCCAGTACAGTCCTTCCAAATTATTCATTCCAGTACAGACCTTCCAAATACTTAATTACAGTACAGACCTTCCATATAATTCATTCCAGTACAGACATTCCAAATAATTCATTCCAGTACAGAACTTACTAATAATCGATTCCAATACAGACCTTACTAATAATTCATTCCAGTACAGACCTTCCATATAATTCATTCCAGTACAGACCTTCCAAATAATTCATTCCAGTACAGACCTTCCAAATACTTAATTCCAGTACAGACCTTCCAAATAATCCATTCCAGTACAGACCTTCCAAATAATTCATTCCAGTACAGACCTTCCAAATAATTCATTCCAGTACAGACCTTCCAAATACTTAATTCCAGTACAGACCTTCCAAATAATCCATTCCAGTACAGACCTTCCAAATAATTCATTCCAGTACAGACCTTCCATATAATTCATTCCAGTACAGACATTCCAAATAATTCATTCCAGTACAGAACTTACTAATAATCGATTCCAATACAGACCTTACTAATAATTCATTCCAGTACAGACCTTCCATATAATTCATTCCAGTACAGACCTTCCAAATAATTCATTCCAGTACAGACCTTCCAAATACTTAATTCCAGTACAGACCTTCCAAATAATTCATTCCAGTACAGACCTTCCATATAATTCATTCCAGTACAGACATTCCAAATAATTCATTCCAGTACAGACCTTACTAATAATTCATTCCAGTACAGACCTTCCATATAATTCATTCCAGTACAGACCTTCCAAATAATTCATTCCAGTACAGACCTTACTAATAATTCATTCCAGTACGGACCTTACTAATAATCCTTTCCAGTACAGACCTTCCAAATAATCCATTCCAGTATAGACCTTCCAAATAATTCATTCCAGTACAGACATTACTAATAATTCATTCCAGTACAGACCTTCCAAATAATTCATTCCAGTACAGACCTTCCAAATAATTCATTCCAGTACAGACCTTACTAATAATCCATTCCAGTACAGACCTTACTAATAATCCATTCCAGTACAGACCTTACTAATAATTCATTCCAGTACAGACCTTCCAAATAATTCATTCCAGTACAGACCTTCCAAATAATTCATTCCAGTACAGACCTTACTAATAATCCATTCCAGTACAGACCTTACTAATAATCCATTCCAGTACAGACCTTCCAAATAATTCATTCCAGTACAGACCTTCCAAATAATTCATTCAAGTACAGACCTTCCTAATAATTCATTCCAGTACAGACCTTCCATATAATTCATTCCAGTACAGACCTTTTAAATAATTCATTCCAGTGCAGACCTTCCATATAATTCATTCCAGTACAGACCATCCAAATAATTCATTCCAGTACAGACCTTACTAATAATTCATTTCAGTACAGACCTTCCATATAATTCATTCCAGTACAGACCATCCAAATAATTCATTCCAGTACAGATCTTACTAATAATTCATTCCAGTGCAGACCTTACTAATAATTCATTCCAGTACAGACCTTCCATATAATTCATTCCAGTACAGACCTTCCAAATAATTCATTCCAGTACAGACCTTACTAATAATTCATTCCAGTACAGACCTTACTAATAATTCATTCCAGTACAGACCTTCCAAATAATTCATTCCAGTACAGACATTACTAATAAATCATTCCAGTACAGACCTTACTAATAATTCATTCCAGTACAGACCTTACTAATAATTCATTCCAGTACAGACCTTCCATATAATTCATTCCAGTACAGACCTTCCATATAATTCATTCCAGTACAGACCTTCCAAATAATTCATTCCAGTACAGACCTTACTAATAATCCATTCCGGTACAGACCTCCCAAATACTTAATTCCAGTACAGAACTTCCAAATAATCCATTCCAGTACAGAATTTACTAATAATCCATTCCAGTACAGACCTTCCAAATAATTCATTCCAGTACAGACCTTCCAAATAATTCATTCCAGTACGGACCTTACTAATAATCCTTTCCAGTACAGACCTTCCAAATAATTCATTCCAGTACAGACCTTCCATATAATTAATTCCAGTACAGACCTTACTAATAATCCATTCCAGTACAGACCTTCCATATAATTCATTCCAGTACAGACATTCCAAATAATTCATTCCAGTACAGACCTTACTAATAATCCATTCCAGTACAGACCTTCCAAATAATTCATTCCAGTACAGACCTTCCAAATAATCCATTCCAGTATAGACCTTCCAAATAATTCATTCCAGTACAGACATTACTCATAATTCATTCCAGTACACACCTTACTAATAATCCATTCCAGTACAGACCTTACTAATAATTCATTCCAGTACGGACCTTACTAATAATCCTTTCCAGTACAGACCTTCCAAATAATCCATTCCAGTATAGACCTTCCAAATAATTCATTCCAGTACAGACATTACTCATAATTCATTCCAGTACACACCTTACTAATAATCCATTCCAGTACAGACCTTACTAATAATTCATTCCAGTACAGACCTTCCAAATAATTCATTCCAGTACAGACCTTCCAAATAATTCATTCCAGTACAGACCTTACTAATAATTCATTCAAGTACAGACCTTCCAAATAATTCATTCCAGTACAGACCTTCCATATAATTCATTCCAGTACAGACCTTCCAAATAATTCATTCCAGTACAGACCTTCCAAATAATTCATTCCAGTACAGACCTTACTAATAATTCATTCAAGTACAGACCTTCCAAATAATTCATTCCAGTACAGACCTTCCAAATAATTCATTCCTGTACAGACCTTCCAAATAATTCATTCCAGTACAGACCTTCCAAATAATTCATTCCAGTACAGACCTTACTAATAATTCATTCAAGTACAGACCTTCCAAATAATTCATTCCAGTACAGACCTTCCATATAATTCATTCCAGTACAGACCTTCCAAATAATTCATTCCAGTACAGACCTTCCAAATAATTCATTCCAGTACAGACCTTACTAATAATTCATTCAAGTACAGACCTTCCAAATTATTCATTCCAGTACAGACCTTCCAAATAATTCATTCCAGTACAGACCTTCCATATAATTCATTCCAGTACAGACCTTCCAAATAATTCATTCCAGTACAGACCTTCCAAATAATTCATTCCAGTACAGACCTTCCATATAATTCATTCCAGTACAGACCATTCAAATAATTCATTCCAATACAGACCTTACTAATAATTCATTCCAGTACAGACCATCCAAATAATTCATTCCAGTACAGATCTTACTAATAATTCATTCCAGTACAGACCTTACTAATAATTCATTCCAGTACAGACCTTCCATATAATTCATTCCAGTACAGACCTTCCAAATAATTCATTCCAGTACAGACCTTACTAATAATTCATTCCAGTACAGACCTTACTAATAATTCATTCCAGTACAGACCTTCCAAATAATTCATTCCAGTACAGACATTACTAATAAATCATTTCAGTACAGACCTTACTAATAATTCATTCCAGTACAGACATCCCAAATAATTCATTCCAGTACAGACCTTACTAATAATTCATTCCAGTACAGACCTTCCAAATAATTCATTCCAGTACAGACCTTACATATAATTCATTCCAGTACAGACCTTCCAAATAATCCATTCCAGTACACAACTTACTAATAATCCATTCCAGTACAGACCTTCCAAATAATTCATTCCAGTACAGACCTTCCAAATAATTCATTCCAGTACGGACCTTACTAATAATCCTTTCCAGTACAGACCTTCCATATAATTCATTCCAGTACAGACCTTCCATATAATTCATTCCAGTACAGACCTTCCATATAATTCATTCCAGTACAGACCTTCCAAATAATTCATTCCAGTACAGACCTTCCAAATAATTCATTCCAGTACAGACCTTCCATATAATTCATTCCCGTACAGACCTTCCAAATAATTCATTCCAGTACAGAACTTCCAAATAATTCATTCCAGTACAGACCTTCCAAATAATTCATTCCAGTACAGACCTTCCATATAATTCATTCCAGTACAGACCTTCCATATAATTCATTCCAGTACAGACCTTCCAAATAATTCATTCCAGTACAGACCTTCCAAATAATTCATTCCAGTACAGACCTTCCAAATAATTCATTCCAGTACAGACCTTCCATATAATTCATTCCCGTACAGACCTTCCAAATAATACATTCCAGTACAGACCTTACTAATGATCCATTCCAGTACAGACCTTCCAAATAATTAATTCCAGTACAGACCTTCCAAATAATTTATTCCAGTACAGACCTTCCAAATAATCCATTCCAGTACAGATCTTCCAAATTATTCATTCCAGTACAGACCTTCCATATAATTAATTCCAGTACAGACCTTCCAAATAATCCATTCCAGTACAGATCTTCCAAATTATTCATTCCAGTACAGACCTTCCATATAATTCATTCCCGTACAGACCTTCCAAATAATACATTCCAGTACAGACCTTACTAATGATCCATTCCAGTACAGACCTTCCAAATAATTAATTCCAGTACAGACCTTCCAAATAATTTATTCCAGTACAGACCTTCCAAATAATCCATTCCAGTACAGATCTTCCAAATTATTCATTCCAGTACAGACCTTCCATATAATTAATTCCAGTACAGACCTTCCATATAATTCATTCCCGTACAGACCTTCCAAATAATACATTCCAGTACAGACCTTACTAATGATCCATTCCAGTACAGACCTTCCAAATAATTAATTCCAGTACAGACCTTCCAAATAATTTATTCCAGTACAGACCTTCCAAATAATCCATTCCAGTACAGATCTTCCAAATTATTCATTCCAGTACAGACCTTCCATATAATTAATTCCAGTACAGACCTTCCAAATAATTTATTCCAGTACAGACCTTCCAAATAATCCATTCCAGTACAGATCTTCCAAATTATTCATTCCAGTACAGACCTTCCATATAATTAATTCCAGTACAGACCTTCCAAATAATACATTCCAGTACAGACCTTACTAATAATCCATTCCAGTACAGACCTTCCAAATAATTCATTCCAGTACAGACCTTCCAAATAATCCATCCCAGTACAGACCTTCCAAATAATTAATTCCAGTACAGACCTTCCAAATAATACATTCCAGTACAGACCTTACTAATAATCCATTTCAGTACAGACCTTCCAAATAATCCATTCCAGTACAGACCTTCCAAATTATTCATTCCGGTACAGACCTTCCATATAATTCATTCCAGTACAGACCTTCCAAATAATTCATTCCAGTACAGACCTTCCAAATATTTCATTCCAGTACAGACCTTCCATATAATTCATTCCAGTACAGACCTTACTAATAATTCATTCCAGTACAGAACTTCCATATAATTCATTCCAGTCCAGACCTTCCAAATATTTCATTCCAGTACAGACCTTCCATATAATTCATTCCAGTACAGACCTTCCATATAATTCATTCCAGTACAGACCTTACTAATAATTCATTCAAGGACAGACCTTACTAATAATCCTTTGCAGTACAGACCTTCCAAATAATCCTTTCCAGTACAGACCTTCCAAATAATCCTTTCCAGTACAGACCTTCCAAATAATTCATTCCAGTACAGACCTTCCAAATATTTCATTCCAGTACAGACCTTCCATATAATTCATTCCAGTACAGACCTTACTAATAATTCATTCAAGGACAGACCTTACTAATAATCCTTTGCAGTACAGACCTTCCAAATAATCCTTTCCAGTACAGACCTTCCAAATAATCCATTCCAGTACAGACCTTACTAATAATTCATTCCAGGACAGACCTTCCAAATAATCCTTTCCAGTACAGACCTTCCAAATAATTCATTCCAGTCCAGACCTTCCAAATATTTCATTCCAGTACAGACCTTCCATATAATTCATTCCAGTACAGACCTTACTAATAATTCATTCAAGGACAGACCTTACTAATAATCCTTTGCAGTACAGACCTTCCAAATAATCCTTTCCAGTACAGACCTTCCAAATAATCCATTCCAGTACAGACCTTCCAAATATTTCATTCCAGTACAGACCTTCCATATAATTCATTCCAGTACAGACCTTACTAATAATTCATTCAAGGACAGACCTTACTAATAATCCTTTGCAGTACAGACCTTCCAAATAATCCTTTCCAGTACAGACCTTCCAAATAATCCATTCCAGTACAGACCTTACTAATAATTCATTCCAGTACAGACCTTCCATATAATTCATTCCAGTACAGACCTTACTAATAATTCATTCCAGGACAGACCTTACTAATAATCCTTTCCAGTACAGACCTTCCAAATAATCCATTCCAGTACAGACCTTCCAAATAATTCATTCCAGTACAGACATTACTAATAATTCATTCCAGTACAGACCTTCCAAATAATCCATTCCAGTACAGACCTTACTAATAATTCATTCCAGTACAGAACTTCCAAATAATTCATTCCAGTGCAGACATTACTAATAATCCATTCCAGTACAGAACTTCCAAATAATCCATTCCAGTACAGACCTTACTAATAATCCATTCCAGTACAGACCTTCCAAATAATTCATTCCAGTACAGACCTTACTAATAATCCATTCCTGTACAGACCTTCCAAATAATCCATTCCAGTACAGAACTTCCAAATAATCCATTCCAGTACAGACCTTACTAATAATCCATTCCAGTACAGACCTTCCAAATAATTCATTCCAGTACAGACCTTACTAATAATTCATTCCAGGACAGACCTTACTAATAACCCTTTCCAGTACAGACCTTCCAAATAATCCATTCCAGTCTAGACCTTCCAAATAATTCATTCCAGTACAGACATTACTAATAATTCATTCCAGTACAGACCTTCCAAATAATCCATTCCAGTACAGACCTTACTAATAATCCATTCCAGTACAGACCTTCCAAATAATCCATTCCAGTACAGACCTTACTAATAATCCATTCCAGTACAGAACTTCCAAATAATTCATTCCAGGACAGACCTTACTAATAACCCTTTCCAGTACAGACCTTCCAAATAATCCATTCCAGTCTAGACCTTCCAAATAATTCATTCCAATACAGACATTACTAATAATTCATTCCAGTACAGACCTTCCAAATAATCCATTCCAGTACAGACCTTACTAATAATTCATTCCAGTACAGACCTTCCAAATAATCCATTCCAGTACAGACCTTACTCATAATTAATTCCAGTACAGAACTTCCAAATAATCCATTCCAGTACAGACCTTACTAATAATCCATTCCAGTACAGAACTTCCAAATAATTCATTCCAGTACAGAACTTCCAAATAATCCATTCCAGTACAGACCTTACTCATAATTAATTCCAGTACAGAACTTCCAAATAATCCATTCCAGTACAGACCTTACTAATAATCCATTCCAGTACAGAACTTCCAAATAATTCATTCCAGTACAGACCTTCCATATAATTCATTCGAGTACAGACCTTACTAATAATTCATTCCAGGACAGACCTTACTAAAAATCCTTTCCAGTACAGACCTTCCAAACAATCCATTCCAGTATAGACCTTCCAAATAATTCATTCCAGTACAGACATTACTAATAATTCATTCCAGTACAGACCTTCCAAATAATCCATTCCAGTAGAGACCTTACTAATAATTCATTCCAGTACAGACCTTCCAAATAATTCATTCCAGTGCAGACCTTACTAATAATCCATTCCAGTACAGAACTTCCAAATAATCCATTCCAGTACAGACCTTACTAATAATCCATTCCAGTACAGACCTTCCAAATAATTCATTCCAGTAAAGACCTTACTAATAATTCATTCCAGTACAGACCTTCCAAATAACCCATTCCAGTAAAGACCTTACTAATAATCCATTCCAGTACAGACCTTCCAAATAATTCATTCCAGTACAGACCTTACTAATAATTCATTCCAGGACAGACCTTACTAATAACCCTTTCCAGTACAGACCTTCCAAATAATCCATTCCAGTATAGACCTTCCAAATAATTCATTCCAGTACAGACATTACTAATAATTCATTCCAGTACAGACCTTCCAAATAATCCATTCCAGTACAGACCTTACTAATAATCCATTCCAGTACAGACCTTCCAAATAATCCATTCCAGTACAGACCTTACTCATAATTAATTCCAGTACAGACCTTCCAAATAATCCATTCCAGTACAGAACTTCCAAATATTCCATTCCAGTACAGACATTCCAAATTATTCATTCCAGTACAGACCTTCCAAATAATTCATTCCAGTACAGACCTTCCATATAATTCATTCCAGTACAGACCTTCCAAATAATTCATTCCAGTACAGACCTTCCAAATAATTCATTCCAGTACAGACCTTCCATATAATTCATTCCAGTACAGACATTCCAAACAATCCATTCCAGTACAGACCTTCCATATAATTCATTCCAGTACAGACCTTCCATATAATTCATTCCAGTACAGACCTTACTAATAATCCATTCCAGTACAGACCTTGCATATAATTCATTCCAGTACAGACATTCCAAATAATTCATTCCAGTACAGACCTTACTAATAATCCATTCCAGTACAGACCTTCCAAATACTTAATTCCAGTACAGACCTTCCATATATTTCATTCCAGTACAGACATTCCAAATAATTCATTCCAGTACAGACCTTCCATATAATTCATTCCAGTACAGACATTCCTAATAATTCATTCCAGTACAGAACTTACTAATAATCCATTCCAGTACAGACCTTCCAAATACTTAATTCCAGTACAGACCTTCCATATAATTCATTCCAGTACAGACGTTCCAAATAATTCATTCCAGTACAGACCTTCCAAATACTTAATTCCAGTACAGACCTTCCAAATAATCCATTCCAGTACAGACCTTCCAAATAATTCATTCCAGTACAGACCTTCCATATAATTGATTCCAGTACAGACCTTACTAATAATCCATTCCAGTACAGACCTTCCATATAATTCATTCCAGTACAGACATTCCAAATAATTCATTCCAGTACAGACCTTACTAATAATCCATTCCAGTACAGACCTTCCAAATAATTAATTCCAGTACAGACCTTACTAATAATTCATTCCAGTACGGACCTTACTAATAATCCTTTCCAGTACAGACCTTCCAAATAATCCATTCCAGTATAGACCTTCCAAATAATTCATTCCAGTACAGACATTACTAATAATTCATTCCAGTACAGACCTTACTAATAATCCATTCCAGTACAGACCTTACTAATAATTCATTCCAGTACAGACCTTCCAAATAATTCATTCCAGTACAGACCTTCCAAATAATTCATTCAAGTACAGACCTTCCAAATAATTCATTCCAGTACAGACCTTCCATATAATTCATTCCAGTACAGACCTTCCAAATAATTCATTCCAGTACAGACCTTCCATATAATTCATTCCAGTACAGACCATCCAAATAATTCATTCCAGTACAGATCTTACTAATAATTCATTCCAGTACAGACCTTACTAATAATTCATTCCAGTACAGACCTTCCATATAATTCATTCCAGTACAGACCTTCCAAATAATTCATTCCAGTACAGACCTTACTAATAATTCATTCCAGTACAGACCTTCCAAATAATTCATTCCAGTACAGACATTACTAATAAATCATTCCAGTACAGACCTTACTAATAATTCATTCCAGTACAGACATCCCAAATAATTCATTCCAGTACAGACCTTACTAATAATTCATTCCAGTACAGACCTTCCATATAATTCATTCCAGTACAGACCTTCCATATAATTCATTCCAGTACAGACCTTCCAAATAATTCATTCCAGTACAGACCTTACTAATAATTCATTCCAGTACAGACCTTCCAAATAATTCATTCCAGTACAGACATTACTAATAAATCATTCCAGTACAGACCTTACTAATAATTCATTCCAGTACAGACATCCCAAATAATTCATTCCAGTACAGACCTTACTAATAATTCATTCCAGTACAGACATCCCAAATAATTCATTCCAGTACAGACCTTACTAATAATTCATTCCAGTACAGACCTTCCATATAATTCATTCCAGTACAGACCTTCCATATAATTCATTCCAGTACAGACCTTCCAAATAATTCATTCCAGTACAGACCTTACTAATAATTCATTCCAGTACAGACCTTCCAAATAATTCATTCCAGTACAGACATTACTAATAAATCATTCCAGTACAGACCTTACTAATAATTCATTCCAGTACAGACATCCCAAATAATTCATTCCAGTACAGACCTTACTAATAATTCATTCCAGTACAGACCTTCCATATAATTCATTCCAGTACAGACCTTCCAAATAATCCATTCCAGTACAGAATTTACTAATAATCCATTCCAGTACAGACCTTCCAAATAATTCATTCCAGTGCAGACCTTCCAAATAATTCATTCCAGTACGGACCTTACTAATAATCCTTTCCAGTACAGACCTTCCATATAATTCATTCCAGTACAGACCTTCCATATAATTCATTCCAGTACAGACCTTCTAAATAATTCATTCCAGTACAGACCTTCCAAATAATTCATTCCAGTACAGACCTTCCAAATAATTCATTCCAGTACAGACCTTCCATATAATTCATTCCAGTACAGACCTTCCATATAATTCATTCCAGTACAGACCTTCCAAATAATTCATTCCAGTACAGACCTTCCATATAATTCATTCCAGTACAGACCTTCCATATAATCCATTCCAGTACAGACCTTCAAAATAATTCATTCCAGTACAGAACTTAGTAATAATTCATTCCAGTACAAACCTTCCATATAATTCATTCCAGTGCAGATCTTCCATATAATTCATTCCAGTACAGACCTTACTAATAATTCATTCCAGTACAGACCTTACTAATAATCCATTCCAGTACAGACCTTCCAAATCATTCATTCCAGTACAGACCTTCCAAATAATTCATTCCAGTACAGACCTTACTAATAATCCATTCCAGTACAGACCTTCCAAATACTTAATTCCAGTACAGACCTTCCATATAATTCATTCCAGTACAGACCTTACTAATAATTCATTCCAGTACAAACCTTCCATATAATTCATTCCAGTACAGACCTTACTAATAATTCATTCCAGTACAGACCTTACTAATAATCCTTTCCAGTACAGACCTTCCAAATAATTCATTCCAGTACAGACCTTACTAATAATCCATTCCAGTACAGAACTTCCATATAATTCATTCCAGTATAGACCTTCAAAATAATTCATTCCAGTACAGAACTTAGTAATAATTCATTCCAGTACAGACCTTCCATATAATTCATTCCAGTACAGACCTTCCAAATAATTTATTCCAGTCCAGACCTTCCAAATAATTCATTCCAGTAGAGACCTTACTCATAATTCATTCCAGTACAGACCTTCCATATAATTCATTCCAGTCCAGACCTTCCATATAATTCATTCCATTACAGACCTTACTCATAATTCATTCCAGTACAGACCTTCCATATAATTCATTCCAGTACAGACCTTCCATATAATTCATTCCAGTACAGACCTTCCAAATAATTCATTCCAGTCCAGACCTTCCAAATAATTCATTCCAGTAGAGACCTTCCAAATAATTCATTCCAGTACAGACCTTACTAATAATTCATTCCAGTACAGACCTTCCAAATAATTCATTCCAGTACAGACCTTCCAAATAATTCATTCCAGTACAGACCTTACAAATAATTCATTCAAGTCCAGACCTTCCAAATAATTCATTCCAGTCCAGACCTTACTAATAATTAATTCCAGTACAGACCTTCCAAATAATCCATTCCAGTACAGACCTTACTAATAATTCATTCCAGTACAGACCTTCCAAATAATTCATTCCAGTTCAGACCTTCCAAATAATTCATTCCAGTACAGACCTTACTAATAATTCATTCCAGTACAGACCTTCCAAATAATTCATTCCAGTACAGACCTTACTAATAATTCATTCCAGTACAGACCTTACTAATAATTCATTCCAGTACAGACATTACTGATAATTCATTCCAGTACAGACCTTCTAAATAATTCATTCCAGTACAGACCTTACTAATAATTCATTCCAGTACAGACCTTACTAATAATCCATTCCAGTACAGAGCTTCCAAATAATTCATTCCAGTACAGACCTTCCAAATAATTCATTCCAGTACAGACCTTACTAATAATTCATTCCAGTACAGACCTTCCAAATAATTCATTCCAGTACAGACCTTACTAATAATTCATTCCAGTACAGACCTTCCAAATAATTCATTCCAGTACAGACCTTACTAATAATTCATTCCAGTACAGACCTTCCAAATAATTCATTCCAGTACAGACCTTCCAAATAATCCATTCCAGTACAGACCTACCAAATAATTAATTCCAGTACAGACCTTACTCATAATTCATTCCAGTACAGACCTTACTAATAATTCATTCCAGTACAGACCTTCCAAATAATTCATTCCAGTACAGACATTCCAAATAATTCATTCCAGTACAGACCTTACTAATAATTCATTCCAGTACAGACCTTCCAAATAATCCATTCCAGGACACACCTTCCAAATAATTCCTTCCAGTACAGACCTTCCAAATAATTCATTCCAGTATAGGCATTCCAAATAATTCATTCCAGTACAGACATTCCAAATAATTCATTCCAGTACAGACCTTACTAATAATTCATTCCAGTACAGACCTTACTAATAATCCATTCCAGTACAGACCTTACTAATAATTCATTCCAGTACAGACCTTCCAAATAATTCATTCCAGTACAGACATTCCAAATAATCCATTCCAGTACAGACCTTCCAAATAATTCATTCCAGTACAGACATTCCAAATAATCCATTCCAGTACAGACCTTACTAATAATTCATTCCAGTACAGACCTTCCAAATAATTCATTCCAGTACAGACATTCCAAATAATTCATTCCAGTACAGACCTTACTAATAATTCATTCCAGTACAGACCTTACTAATAATCCATTCCAGTACAGATCTTCCAAATAATTCATTCCAGTACAGACCTTACTAATAATTCATTCCAGTACAGACCTTCCAAATAATTCATTCCAGTACAGACCTTACTAATAATTCATTCCAGTACAGACCTTACTAATAATTCATTCCAGTACAGACATTACTGATAATTCATTCCAGTACAGACCTTCTAAATAATTCATTCCAGTACAGACCTTACTAATAATTCATTCCAGTACAGACCTTACTAATAATCCATTCCAGTACAGAGCTTCCAAATAATTCATTCCAGTACAGACCTTCCAAATAATTCATTCCAGTACAGACCTTACTAATAATTCATTCCAGTACAGACCTTCCAAATAATTCATTCCAGTACAGACCTTACTAATAATTCATTCCAGTACAGACCTTCCAAATAATTCATTCCAGTACAGACCTTACTAATAATTCATTCCAGTACAGACCTTCCAAATAATTCATTCCAGTACAGACCTTCCAAATAATCCATTCCAGTACAGACCTACCAAATAATTAATTCCAGTACAGACCTTACTCATAATTCATTCCAGTACAGACCTTACTAATAATTCATTCCAGTACAGACCTTCCAAATAATTCATTCCAGTACAGACATTCCAAATAATTCATTCCAGTACAGACCTTACTAATAATTCATTCCAGTACAGACCTTCCAAATAATCCATTCCAGGACACACCTTCCAAATAATTCCTTCCAGTACAGACCTTCCAAATAATTCATTCCAGTATAGGCATTCCAAATAATTCATTCCAGTACAGACATTCCAAATAATTCATTCCAGTACAGACCTTACTAATAATTCATTCCAGTACAGACCTTACTAATAATCCATTCCAGTACAGACCTTACTAATAATTCATTCCAGTACAGACCTTCCAAATAATTCATTCCAGTACAGACATTCCAAATAATCCATTCCAGTACAGACCTTCCAAATAATTCATTCCAGTACAGACATTCCAAATAATCCATTCCAGTACAGACCTTACTAATAATTCATTCCAGTACAGACCTTCCAAATAATTCATTCCAGTACAGACATTCCAAATAATTCATTCCAGTACAGACCTTACTAATAATTCATTCCAGTACAGACCTTACTAATAATCCATTCCAGTACAGATCTTCCAAATAATTCATTCCAGTACAGACCTTACTAATAATTCATTCCAGTACAGACCTTCCAAATAATTCATTCCAGTACAGACCTTCCAAATAATTCATTCCAGTACAGACATTCCAAATAATTCATTCCAGTACAGACCTTACTAATAATTAATTCCAGTACAGACCTTACTAATAATCCATTCCAGTACAGACCTTCCAAATAATTCATTCCAGTACAGACATTCCAAATAATCCATTCCAGTACAGACCTTCCAAATAATTCATTCCAGTACAGACCTTACTAATAATTCATTCCAGTCCAGACCTTCCAAATAATTCATTCCAGTACAGACCTTCCAAATAATTCATTCCAGTACAGACCTTACTAATAATTCATTCCAGTCCAGACCTTCCAAATAATCCATTCCAGTACAGATCTTCCAAATAATTCATTCCAGTACAGACCTTACTAATAATTCATTCCAGTCCAGACCTTCCAAATAATTCATTCCAGTACAGACCTTCCAAATAATTCATTCCAGTACAGACATTCCAAATAATCCATTCCAGTACAGACCTTCCAAATAATTCATTCCAGTACAGACCTTCCAAATAATCCATTCCAGTACAGACCTTACTACTAATTCATTCCAGTACAGACCTTCCAAATAATTCATTCCAGTACAGACCTTCCAAATAATCCATTCCAGTACAGACCTTACTACTAATTCATTCCAGTACAGACCTTACTAATAATTCATTCCAGTACAGACCTTCCAAATAATTCATTCCAGTTCAGACCTTCCAAATAATTCATTCCAGTACAGACCTTACTAATAATTCATTCCAGTACAGACCTTCCAAATAATTCATTCCAGTACAGACCTTACTAATAATTCATTCCAGTACAGACCTTACTAATAATTCATTCCAGTACAGACATTACTAATAATTCATTCCAGTACAGACCTTCTAAATAATTCATTCCAGTACAGACCTTACTAATAATTCATTCCAGTACAGACCTTACTAATAATCCATTCCAGTACAGAGCTTCCAAATAATTCATTCCAGTACAGACCTTCCAAATAATTCATTCCAGTACAGACCTTACTAATAATTCATTCCAGTACAGACCTTCCAAATAATTCATTCCAGTACAGACCTTCCATATAATTCATTCCAGTACAGACCTTCCAAATAATTCATTCCAGTACAGACCTTCCAAATAATCCATTCCAGTACAGACCTACCAAATAATTAATTCCAGTACAGACCTTACTCATAATTCATTCCAGTACAGACCTTACTAATAATTCATTCCAGTACAGACCTTCCAAATAATCCATTCCAGGACACACCTTCCAAATAATTCATTCCAGTACAGACCTTCCAAATAATTCATTCCAGTACTGACCTTCCAAATAATTCATTCCAGTACAGACATTCCAAATAATTCATTCCAGTACAGACCTTACTAATAATTCATTCCAGTACAGACCTTACTAATAATCCATTCCAGTACAGACCTTACTAATAATTCATTCCAGTACAGACCTTCCAAATAATTCATTCCAGTACAGACATTCCAAATAATCCATTCCAGTACAGACCTTCCAAATAATTCATTCCAGTACAGACATTCCAAATAATCCATTCCAGTACAGACCTTACTAATAATTCATTCCAGTACAGACCTTCCAAATAATTCATTCCAGTACAGACATTCCAAATAATTCATTCCAGTACAGACCTTACTAATAATTCATTCCAGTACAGACCTTACTAATAATCCATTCCAGTACAGATCTTCCAAATAATTCATTCCAGTACAGACCTTACTAATAATTCATTCCAGTACAGACCTTCCAAATAATTCATTCCAGTAGAGACCTTCCAAATAATTCATTCCAGTACAGACATTCCAAATAATTCATTCCAGTACAGACCTTCCAAATAATTCATTCCAGTACAGACATTCCAAATAATTCATTCCAGTACAGACCTTACTAATAATTCATTCCAGTACAGACCTTCCAAATAATCCATTCCAGGACACACCTTCCAAATAATTCCTTCCAGTACAGACCTTCCAAATAATTCATTCCAGTACTGACCTTCCAAATAATTCATTCCAGTATAGGCATTCCAAATAATTCATTCCAGTACAGACCTTACTAATAATTCATTCCAGTACAGACCTTACTAATAATCCATTCCAGTACAGACCTTACTAATAATTCATTCCAGTACAGACCTTCCAAATAATTCATTCCAGTACAGACATTCCAAATAATCCATTCCAGTACAGACCTTCCAAATAATTCATTCCAGTACAGACATTCCAAATAATCCATTCCAGTACAGACCTTACTAATAATTCATTCCAGTACAGACCTTCCAAATAATTCATTCCAGTACAGACATTCCAAATAATTCATTCCAGTACAGACCTTACTAATAATTCATTCCAGTACAGACCTTACTAATAATCCATTCCAGTACAGATCTTCCAAATAATTCATTCCAGTACAGACCTTACTAATAATTCATTCCAGTACAGACCTTCCAAATAATTCATTCCAGTACAGACCTTCCAAATAATTCATTCCAGTACAGACATTCCAAATAATTCATTCCAGTACAGACCTTACTAATAATTAATTCCAGTACAGACCTTACTAATAATCCATTCCAGTACAGACCTTCCAAATAATTCATTCCAGTACAGACATTCCAAATAATCCATTCCAGTACAGACCTTCCAAATAATTCATTCCAGTACAGACCTTACTAATAATTCATTCCAGTCCAGACCTTCCAAATAATTCATTCCAGTACAGACCTTCCAAATAATTCATTCCAGTACAGACATTCCAAATAATCCATTCCAGTACAGACCTTCCAAATAATTCATTCCAGTACAGACCTTCCAAATAATCCATTCCAGTACAGACCTTACTACTAATTCATTCCAGTACAGACCTTCCAAATAATTCATTCCAGTACACACCTTCCAAATAATTCATTCCAGTACAGACCTTCCAAATAATTCATTCCAGTCCAGACCTTACTAATAATCCATTCCAGTACAGACCTTACTAATAATTCATTCCAGTACAGACCTTCCAAATAATTCATTCCAGTACACACCTTCCAAATAATTCATTCCAGTACAGACCTTCCAAATAATTCAGTCCAGAACAGACCTTCCAAATAATCCATTCCAGTACAGAACTTACTAATAATCCATTCCAGTACAGACCTTACTAATAATCCATTCCAGTACAGACCTTCCAAATAATCCATTCCAGTACAGACCTTCCAAATAATTCATTCCAGTACAGACCTTCCAAATAATCCATTCCAGTACAGAACTTACTAATAATCCATTCCAGTACAGACCTTACTAATAATCCATTCCAGTACAGACCTTCCAAATAATCCATTCCAGTACAGACCTTCCAAATAATTCATTCCAGTACAGACCTTCCAAATAATTCATTCCAGTACAGACCTTCCAAATAATTCATTCCAGTACAGACCTTTCAAATAATCCATTCCAGTACAGACCTTCCAAATAATTCATTCCAGTACAGACCTTCCAAATAATTCATTCCAGTACAGACCTTTCAAATAATCCATTCCAGTACAGACCTTCCAAATAATTCATTCCAGTACAGACCTTACTAATAATCCATTCCAGTACAGACCTTCCATATAATTCATTCCAGTACAGACCTTCCAAATAATTCATTCCTGTACAGACCTTCCAAATACTTCATTCCAGTACAGACCTTACTAATAATTCATTCCAGTACAGACCTTCCAAATAATCCATTCCAGGACACACCTTCCAAATAATTCATTCCAGTACAGAACTTCCAAATAATCCATTCCAGTACAGACGTTCCAAATAATTCATTCCAGTACAGACCTTCCAAATACTTCATTCCAGTACAGACCTTACTAATAATTCATTCCAGTACAGACCTTCCAAATAATCCATTCCAGGACACACCTTCCAAATAATTCATTCCAGTACAGACCTTCCAAATAATTCATTCCAGTACACACCTTCCAAATACTTCATTCCAGTACAGACCTTACTAAGAATTCATTCCAGTACAGACCTTCCAAATACTTCATTCCAGTACAGACCTTACTAATAATTCATTCCAGTACAGACCTTCCAAATAATCCATTCCAGTACAGACCTTCCAAATAATCCATTCCAGTACAGACCTTCCAAATAATCCATTCCAGTACAGACCTGACTAATAATACATTCCAGTACAGACCTTACTAATAATCCATTCCAGTACAGACCTTCCAAATAATCCATTCCAGTACAGACCTTACTAATAATCCATTCCAGTACAGACCTTCCAAATAATTCATTCTAGTACAGACCTTACTAATAATTCATTCCAGTACAGACCTTCCAAATAATTCATTCCAGTACAGACCTTCCAAATAGTTCATTCCAGTACAGACCTTCCAAATAATCCATTCCAGTACAGACCTTCCAAATAATTCATTCCAGTACAGACCTTCCAAATAATCCATTCCAGTACAGACCTTACTAATAATCCATTCCAGTACAGACCTTACTAATAATCCATTCCAGTACAGACCTTCCAAATAATTCATTCCAGCACAGACCTTCCAAATAATTCATTCCAGGACAGACCTTCCAAATAATTCATTCCAGTACAGACCTTCCAAATAATTCATTCCAGTACAGACCTTCCATATAATTCATTATAGTACAGACCTTACTAATAATCCATTCCAGTACAGACCTTCCAAATATTTCATTCCAGTGCAGACCTTACTAATAATTCATTCCAGTACAGACCTTCCAAATAATTCATTCCAGTACAGACATTCCAAATAATTCATTCCAGTACAGACCTTACTAATAATTCATTCCAGTACAGACCTTACTAATAATCCATTCCAGTACAGACCTTCCAAATAATTCATTCCAGTACAGACATTCCAAATAATCCATTCCAGTACAGACCTTCCAAATAATCCATTCCAGTACAGACCTTACTAATAATCCATTCCAGTACAGACCTTCCAAATATTTCATTCCAGTGCAGACCTTACTAATAATTCATTCCAGTACAGACCTTCCAAATAATTCATTCCAGTACAGACATTCCAAATAATTCATTCCAGTACAGACCTTACTAATAATTCATTCCAGTACAGACCTTACTAATAATCCATTCCAGTACAGACCTTCCAAATAATTCATTCCAGTACAGACATTCCAAATAATCCATTCCAGTACAGACCTTCCAAATAATCCATTCCAGTACAGACCTGACTAATAATCCATTCCAGTACTGACCTTCCAAATACTTCATTCCAGTACAGACCTTACTAATAATTCATTCCAGTACAGACCTTCCAAATACTTAATTCCAGTACAGACCTTACTAATAATTCATTCCAGTACAGACCTTCCAAATAATTCATTCCAGTACAGACCTTACTAATAATTCATTCCAGTACAGACCTTACTAATAATCCATTCCAGTACAGACCTTCCAAATAATTCATTCCAGCACAGACATTCCAAATAATCCATTCCAGTACAGACCTTCCAAATAATCCATTCCAGTACAGACCTGACTAATAATCCATTCCAGTACAGACCTTCCAAATACTTCATTCCAGTACAGACGTTACTAATAATTCATTCCAGTACAGACCTTCCAAATACTTCATTCCAGTACAGACCTTCCAAATACTTCATTCCAGTACAGACCTTACTAATAATTCATTCCAGTACAGACCTTCCAAATACTTCATTCCAGTACAGACCTTACTAATAATTCATTCCAGTACAGACCTTCCAAATACTTCATTCCAGTACAGACCTTACTAATAATTCATTCCAGTACAGACCTTCCAAATAATTCATTCCAGTACAGAACTTCCAAATAATCCATTCCAGTACACACCTTCCAAATACTTCATTCCAGTACAGACCTTACTAATAATTCATTCCAGTACAGACCTTCCAAATAATCCATTCCAGGACACACCTTCCAAATAATTCATTCCAGTACAGAACTTCCAAATAATCCATTCCAGTACAGACCTTCCAAATAATCCATTCCAGTACAGACCTTCCAAATAATTCATTCTAGTACAGACCTTACTAATAATTCATTCCAGTACAGAACTTCCAAATAATTCATTCCAGTTCAGACCTTCCAAATAATTCATTCCAGTACAGACCTTCCAAATAATTCATTCCAGTACAGACCTTCCAAATAATCCATTCCAGTACAGACCTTACTAATAATCCATTCCAGTACAGACCTTACTAATAATCCATTCCAGTACAGACCTTCCAAATAATCCATTCCAGTACAGACCTTACTAATAATTCATTCCAGAACAGACCTTACTAATAATCCATTCCAGTACAGACCTTCCAAATAATTCATTCCAGTACAGACCTTCCAAATAATCCATTCCAGTACAGACCTTACTAATAATCCATTCCAGTACAGACCTTACTAATAATCCATTCCAGTACAGACCTTCCAAATAATTCATTCCAGTACAGACCTTCAAAATAATTCATTCCAGTAGAGACCTTCCAAATAATTCATTCCAGTACAGACCTTCCATATAATTCAATTTCGGACAGACCTTACTAATAATCCATTCCAGTACAGACCTTCCAAATATTTCATTCCAGTACAGACCTTACTAATAATTCATTCCAGTACAGACCTTCCAAATAATTCATTCCAGTACAGACCTTACAAATAATCCATTCCAGTACAGACCTTCCAAATATTTCATTCCAGTACTGACCTTACTAATAATCCATTCCAGTACAGACCTTCCAAATAATCCATTCCAGTACAGACCTTCCAAATAATTCATTCCAGTACAGACCTTCCAAATAATTCATTCCAGTACAGACCTTCCAAATAATTCATTCCAGTACA
The DNA here is from genome assembly GCF_036365525.1 of Heterodontus francisci. Classification (NCBI taxonomy): domain Eukaryota; kingdom Metazoa; phylum Chordata; class Chondrichthyes; order Heterodontiformes; family Heterodontidae; genus Heterodontus; species Heterodontus francisci. The sequence continues at coordinate 27,616,722 of NC_090384.1, forward strand.
GACCTTCCAAATAGTTCATTCCAGTACAGACCTTCCAAATAATCCATTCCAGTACAGACCTTCCAAATAATTCATTCCAGTACAGACCTTCCAAATAATTCATTCCAGTACAGACCTTCCAAATAGTTCATTCCAGTACAGACCTTCCAAATAATCCATTCCAGTACAGACCTTCAAAATAATTCATTCCAGTACAGACCTTCCAAATAGTTCATTCCAGTACAGACCTTCCAAATAATCCATTCCAGTAGAGACCTTACTAATAATCCATTCCAGTACAGACCTTACTAATAATCCATTCCAGTACAGACCTTCCAAATAATTCATTCCAGCACAGACCTTCCAAATAATTCATTCCAGTACAGACCTTCCAAATAATTCATTCCAGTACAGACCTTCCAAATAATTCATTCCAGTACAGACCTTCCATATAATTCATTATAGTACAGACCTTACTAATAATCCATTCCAGTACAGACCTTCCAAATATTTCATTCCAGTACAGACCTTACTAATAATTCATTCCAGTACAGACCTTCCAAATAATTCATTCCAGTACAGACATTCCAAATAATTCATTCCAGTACAGACCTTACTAATAATTCATTCCAGTACAGACCTTACTAATAATCCATTCCAGTACAGACCTTCCAAATAATTCATTCCAGTACAGACATTCCAAATAATCCATTCCAGTACAGACCTTCCAAATAATTCATTCCAGTACAGACCTTACTAATAATTCATTCCAGTACAGACCTTCCAAATAATTCATTCCAGTACAGACCTTCCAAATAATTCATTCCAGTACAGACATTCCAAATAATCCATTCCAGTACAGATCTTCCAAATAATTCATTCCAGTACAGACCTTCCAAATAATTCATTCCAGTCCAGACCTTACTAATAATCCATTCCAGTACAGACCTTACTAATAATTCATTCCAGTCCAGACCTTACTAATAATCCATTCCAGTACAGACCTTACTAATAATTCATTCCAGTACAGACCTTCCAAATAATTCATTCCAGTACACACCTTCCAAATAATTCAGTCCAGAACAGACCTTCCAAATAATCCATTCCAGTACAGAACTTACTAATAATCCATTCCAGTACAGACCTTACTAATAATCCATTCCAGTACAGACCTTCCAAATAATTCATTCCAGTACAGACCTTCCAAATAATCCATTCCAGTACAGAACTTACTAATAATCCATTCCAGTACAGACCTTACTAATAATCCATTCCAGTACAGACCTTCCAAATAATCCATTCCAGTACAGACCTTCCAAATAATTCATTCCAGTACAGACCTTCCAAATAATTCATTCCAGTACAGACCTTTCAAATAATCCATTCCAGTACAGACCTTCCAAATAATTCATTCCAGTACAGACCTTCCAAATAATTCATTCCAGTACAGACCTTTCAAATAATCCATTCCAGTACAGACCTTCCAAATACTTCATTCCAGTACAGACCTTACTAATAATTCATTCCAGTACAGTCCTTCCAAATAATCCATTCCAGGACACACCTTCCAAATAATTCATTCCAGTACAGAACTTCCAAATAATCCATTCCAGTACACACCTTCCAAATACTTCATTCCAGTACAGACCTTACTAATAATTCATTCCAGTTCAGACCTTCCAAATAATCCATTCCAGGACACCCCTTCCAAATAATGTATTCCAGTACAGAACTTCCAAATAATCCATTCCAGTACAGACCTTCCAAATAATTCATTCCAGTACAGACCTTCCAAATACTTCATTCCAGTACAGACCTTACTAATAATTCATTCCAGTACAGACCTTCCAAATAATCCATTCCAGTACAGACCTTCCAAATAATCCATTCCAGTACAGACCTTCCAAATAATCCATTCCAGTACAGACCTGACTAATAATCCATTCCAGTACAGACCTTACTAATAATCCATTCCAGTACAGACCTTCCAAATAATCCATTCCAGTACAGACCTTACTAATAATCCATTCCAGTACAGACCTTCCAAATAATTCATTCTAGTACAGATCTTACTAATAATTCATTCCAGTACAGACCTTCCAAATAATTCATTTCAGTTCAGACCTTCCAAATAATTCATTTCAGTACAGACCTTACTAATAATTCATTCCAGAACAGACCTTACTAATAATCCATTCCAGTACAGACCTTCCAAATACTTCATTCCAGTACAGACCTTCCAAATAATCCATTCCAGTACAGACCTTACTAATAATCCATTCCAGTACAGACCTTACTAATAATCCATTCCAGTACAGACCTTCCAAATAATTCATTCCAGTACAGACCTTCAAAATAATTCATTCCAGTACAGACCTTCCAAATAATTCATTCCAGTACAGACCTTCCATACAATTCAATATAGGACAGACCTTACTAATAATCCATTCCAGTACAGACCTTCCAAATATTTCATTCCAGTACAGACCTTACTAATAATTCATTCCAGTACAGACCTTCCAAATAATTCATTCCAGTACAGACCTTCCAAATAATCCATTCCAGTACAGACCTTACTAATAATCCATTCCAGTACAGACCTTACTAATAATCCATTCCAGTACAGACCTTCCAAATAATTCATTCCAGCACAGACCTTCCAAATAATTCATTCCAGTACAGACGTTCCAAATAATTCATTCCAGTACAGACCTTCCAAATAATTCATTCCAGTACAGACCTTCCATATAATTCATTATAGTACAGACCTTACTAATAATCCATTCCAGTACAGACCTTCCAAATATTTCATTCCAGTACAGACCTTACTAATAATTCATTCCAGTACAGACCTTCCAAATAATTCATTCCAGTACAGACCTTACTAATAATCCATTCCAGTACAGACCTTCCAAACAATTCATTCCAGTACAGACCTTCCAAATAATTCATTCCAGTACAGACCTTACAAATAATCCATTCCAGTACAGACCTTCCAAATAATTCATTCCAGTACAGACCTTCCAAATAATGCATTCCAGTACAGACCTTACAAATAATTCATTCCAGAACAGACATTCCAAATAATTCATTCCAGTACAGACCTTCCAAATAATTCATTCCAGTACAGACCTTCCAAATAATTCATTCCAGTACAGACCTTCCAAATAATTCATTCCAGTACAGACCTTCCAAATAATTCATTCCAGTACAGACCTTCCAAATAATTCATTCCAGTACAGACCTTACAAATAATTCATTCCAGTACAGACCTTCCAAATAATCCATTCCAGGACACACCTTCCAAATAATTCATTCCAGTACAGACCTTCCAAATAATTCATTCCAGAACAGACCTTCCAAATAATTCATTCCAATACAGACCTTACTAATAATCCATTCCAGTACAGACCTTCCAAATAATTCATTCCAGTACAGACTTTACTAATAATTCATTCCAGTACAGACCTTACTAATAATCCATTCCAGTACAGACCTTCCAAATAATTCATTCCAGTACAGACCTTCCAAATATTTCAATCCTGTACAGACCTTACTAATAATCCATTCCAGTACAGACCTTCCAAATAATTCATTCCAGTACAGACCTTCCAAATAATTCATTCCAGTACAGACCTTCCAAATAATTCATTCCAGTACAGACTTTACTAATAATCCATTCCAGTACAGACCTTACTAATAATCCATTCCAGTACAGACCTTCCAAATAATTCATTCCAGTACAGACCTTCCAAATAATTCATTCCAGTACAGACCTTCCAAATAATTCATTCCAGTACAGAACTTCCAAATAATCCATTCCAGGACAGACCTTACTAATAATCCATTCCAGTACAGACCTTCCAAATAATTCATTCCAGTACAGACCTTCCAAGTACTTCATTCCAGTACAGACCTTACTAATAATTCATTCCAGTACAGACCTTCCAAATAATCCATGCCAGTACAGACCTTCCAAATAATCCATTCCAGTACAGACCTTCCAAATAATCAATTCCAGTGCAGACCTTCCAAATAATCCATTCCAGTACAGACCTTACTAATAATCCATTCCAGTACAGACCTTACTGATAATCCATTCCAGTACAGACCTTCCAAATAATCCATTCCAGTACAGACCTTACGAAAAATCCATTCCAGTCCAGACCTTCCAAATAATTCATTCCAGTACAGACCTTCCAAGTACTTCATTCCAGTACAGACCTTACTAATAATTCATTCCAGTACAGACCTTCCAAATAATCCATGCCAGTACAGACCTTCCAAATAATCCATTCCAGTACAGACCTTCCAAATAATCAATTCCAGTGCAGACCTTCCAAATAATCCATTCCAGTACAGACCTTACTAATAATCCATTCCAGTACAGACCTTACTGATAATCCATTCCAGTACAGACCTTCCAAATAATTCATTCCAGTACAGACCTTCCAAATAATTCATTCCAGTACAGACCTTTCTAATAATTCATTCCAGTACAGACCTTACTAATAATCCATTCCAGTACAGACCTTCCAAATAATTCATTCCAGTACAGACCTTCCAAATAATCCATTCCAGTACAGACCTTACTAATAATCCATTCCAGTACAGACCTTACTAATAATCCATTCCAGTACAGACCTTGCAAATAATTCATTCCAGTACAGACCTTACTAATAATCCATTCCAGTACAGACCTTCCATATAATTCATTCCAGTACAGACCTTCCAAATAATTCATTCCAGTACAGACCTTCCATATAATTCATTCCAGTACAGGCCTTACTGATAATCCATTCCAGTACAGACCTTCCAAATAATTCATTCCAGTACAGACCTTCCATATAATTCATTCCAGTACAGACCTTACTAATAATCCATTCCAGGACAGACCTTCCATATAATTCATTCCAGTACAGACCTTCCAAATAATCCATTCCAGTACAGACCTTACTAATAATTCATTCCAGTACAGACCTTACTAATAATCCATTCCAGTACAGACCTTACTAATAATTCATTCCAGTACAGACCTTCCAAATAATTCATTCCAGTACAGACCTTCCATATAATTCATTCCAGTACAGACCTTACTAATAATCCATTCCAGTACAGACCTTCCAAATAATTCATTCCAGTACAGACCTTCCAAATAATCCATTCCAGTACAGACCTTACTAATAATCCATTCCAGTACAGACCTTACTAATAATCCATTCCAGTACAGACCTTCCAAATAATCCATTCCAGCACAGACCTTACTAATAATCCATTCCAGTAGAGACCTTACTAATAATCCATTCCAGTACAGACCTTCCAAATAATTCATTCCAGTACAGGCCTTCCGAATAATCCATTCCAGTACAGACCTTACTAATAATCCATTCCAGTACAGACCTTACTAATAATCCATTCCAGTACAGACCTTCCAAATAATCCATTCCAGTACAGACCTTCCAAATAATTCATTCCAGTACAGACCTTACTAATAATCCATTCCAGTACAGACCTTCCAAATAATCCATTCCAGTACAGACCTTCCAAATAATCCATTCCAGTACAGACCTTCCATATAACTCATTCCAGTACAGACCTTACTAATAATTCATTCCAGTACAGACCTTCCATATAATTCTTTCCAGTACAAACCTTCCATATAATTCATTCCAGTACAGACCTTCCATATAACTCATTCCAGTACAGACCTTAGTAATAATTCATTCCAGTACAGACCTTCCATATAATTCATTCCAGTACAAACCTTCCATATAATTCATTCCAGTACAGACCTTACTAATAATCCATTCCAGTACAGACCTTCCAAACAATTCATTCCAGTACAGACCTTCCAAATAATTCATTCCAGTACAGACCTTACAAATAATCCATTCCAGTACAGACCTTCCAAATAATTCATTCCAGTACAGACCTTACAAATAATCCATTCCAGTACAGACCTTCCAAATAATGCATTCCAGTACAGACCTTACAAATAATTCATTCCAGAACAGACCTTCCAAATAATTCATTCCAGTACAGACCTTCCAAATAATTCATTCCAGTACAGACCTTCCAAATAATTCATTCCAGTACAGACCTTACAAATAATCCATTCCAGTACAGACCTTCCAAATAATGCATTCCAGTACAGACCTTACAAATAATTCATTCCAGAACAGACCTTCCAAATAATTCATTCCAGTACAGACCTTCCAAATAATTCATTCCAGTACAGACCTTCCAAATAATTCATTCCAGTACAGACCTTCCAAATAATTCATTCCAGTACAGACCTTCCAAATAATTCATTCCAGTACAGACCTTCCAAATAATTCATTCCAGTACAGACCTTACAAATAATTCATTCCAGTACAGACCTTCCAAATAATCCATTCCAGGACACACCTTCCAAATAATTCATTCCAGTACAGACCTTCCAAATAATTCATTCCAGAACAGACCTTCCAAATAATTCATTCCAATACAGACCTTACTAATAATCCATTCCAGTACAGACCTTCCAAATAATTCATTCCAGTACAGACTTTACTAATAATTCATTCCAGTACAGACCTTACTAATAATCCATTCCAGTACAGACCTTCCAAATAATTCATTCCAGTACAGACCTTCCAAATATTTCAATCCTGTACAGACCTTACTAATAATCCATTCCAGTACAGACCTTCCAAATAATTCATTCCAGTACAGACCTTCCAAATAATTCATTCCAGTACAGACCTTCCAAATAATTCATTCCAGTACAGACCTTACTAATAATCCATTCCAGTACAGACCTTCCAAATAATTCATTCCAGTACAGACCTTCCAAATAATTCATTCCAGTACAGAACTTCCAAATAATCCATTCCAGGACAGACCTTACTAATAATCCATTCCAGTACAGACCTTCCAAATAATTCATTCCAGTACAGACCTTCCAAGTACTTCATTCCAGTACAGACCTTACTAATAATTCATTCCAGTACAGACCTTCCAAATAATCCATGCCAGTACAGACCTTCCAAATAATCCATTCCAGTACAGACCTTCCAAATAATCAATTCCAGTGCAGACCTTCCAAATAATCCATTCCAGTACAGACCTTACTAATAATCCATTCCAGTACAGACCTTACTGATAATCCATTCCAGTACAGACCTTCCAAATAATCCATTCCAGTACAGACCTTCCAAATAATCCATTCCAGTCCAGACCTTCCAAATAATTCATTCTAGTACAGACCTTACTCATAATTCATTCCAGTACAGACCTTCCAAATAATTCATTCCAGTACAGACCTTACTAATAATTCATTCCAGTACAGACCTTACTAATAATCCATTCCAGTACAGACCTTCCAAATAATTCATTCCAGTACAGACCTTCCAAATAATCCATTCCAGTACAGACCTTACTAATAATCCATTCCAGTACAGACCTTACTAATAATCCATTCCAGTACAGACCTTGCAAATAATTCATTCCAGTACAGACCTTACTAATAATCCATTCCAGTACAGACCTTCCATATAATTCATTCCAGTACAGACCTTCCAAATAATTCATTCCAGTACAGACCTTCCATATAATTCATTCCAGTACAGGCCTTACTGATAATCCATTCCAGTACAGACCTTCCAAATAATTCATTCCAGTACAGACCTTCCATATAATTCATTCCAGTACAGACCTTACTAATAATCCATTCCAGGACAGACCTTCCATATAATTCATTCCAGTACAGACCTTCCAAATAATCCATTCCAGTACAGACCTTACTAATAATTCATTCCAGTACAGACCTTACTAATAATCCATTCCAGTACAGACCTTACTAATAATTCATTCCAGTACAGACCTTCCAAATAATTCATTCCAGTACAGACCTTCCATATAATTCATTCCAGTACAGACCTTACTAATAATCCATTCCAGTACAGACCTTCCAAATAATTCATTCCAGTACAGACCTTCCAAATAATCCATTCCAGTACAGACCTTACTAATAATCCATTCCAGTACAGACCTTACTAATAATCCATTCCAGTACAGACCTTCCAAATAATTCATTCCAGTCCAGACCTTCCAAATAATCCATTCCAGTACAGACCTTACTAATAATCCATTCCAGTACAGACCTTCCAAATAATCCATTCCAGCACAGACCTTACTAATAATCCATTCCAGTAGAGACCTTACTAATAATCCATTCCAGTACAGACCTTCCAAATAATTCATTCCAGTACAGGCCTTCCAAATAATCCATTCCAGTACAGACCTTACTAATAATCCATTCCAGTACAGACCTTACTAATAATCCATTCCAGTACAGACCTTCCAAATAATCCATTCCAGTACAGACCTTCCAAATAATTCATTCCAGTACAGACCTTACTAATAATCCATTCCAGTACAGACCTTCCAAATAATCCATTCCAGTACAGACCTTCCAAATAATCCATTCCAGTACAGACCTTCCATATAACTCATTCCAGTACAGACCTTACTAATAATTCATTCCAGTACAGACCTTCCATATAATTCTTTCCAGTACAAACCTTCCATATAATTCATTCCAGTACAGACCTTCCATATAACTCATTCCAGTACAGACCTTAGTAATAATTCATTCCAGTACAGACCTTCCATATAATTCATTCCAGTACAAACCTTCCATATAATCCATTCCAGTACAGACCTTACTAATAATCCATTCCAGTACAGACCTTCCAAATAATCCATTCCAGTACAGACCTTACTAATAATCCATTCCAGTACAGACCTTACCAATAATCCATTCCAGTACAGACCTTACTAATAATTCATTCCAGTACAGACCTTCCAAATAATTCATTCCAGTACAGACCTTACTAATATTCCATTCCAGTACAGACCTTACTAATAATTCATTCCAGTACAGACCTTCCAAATAATTCATTCCAGTACAGAACTTACTAATAATCCATTCCAGTACAGACTTTCCGAATAATCCATTCCAGTACAGACCTTACTAATAATCCATTCCAGTACAGACCTTACTAATAATCCATTCCAGTACAGACCTTACTAATAATCCATTCCAGTACAGACCTTACTAATAATTCATTCCAGTACGGACCTTCCAAATAATTCATTCCAGTACAGACCTTACTAATAATCCATTCCAGTACAGACCTTACTAATAATCCATTCCAGTACAGACCTTCCAAATAATCCATTCCAGTACAGACCGTACTAATAAATCATTCCAGTACAGACCTTCCAAATAATCCATTCCAGTACAGACCTTACTAATAATCCATTCCAGTACAGACCTTAGTAATAATCCATTCCAGTACAGACCTTACTAATAATTCATTCCAGTACAGACCTTCCAAATAATCCATTCCAGTACAGACCTTACTAATAATCCATTCCAGTACAGACCTTACTGATAATCCATTCCAGTACAGACCTTCCAAATAATTCATTCCAGTACAGACCTTCCAAATAATCCATTCCAGTACAGACCTTACTAATAATCCATTCCAGTACAGACCTTACTAATAATCCATTCCAGTACAGACCTTCCAAATAATCCATTCCAGTACAGACCTTACTAATAATCCATTCCAGTACAGACCTTCCATATAATTCATTCCAGTACAGACCTTCCAAATAATTCATTCCAGTACAGACCTTCCATATAATTCATTCCAGTACAGACCTTACTAATAATCCATTCCAGTACAGACCTTGCAAATAATTCATTCCAGTACAGACCTTACTAATAAACCATTCCAGTACAGACCTTCCATATAATTCATTCCAGTACAGACCTTCCAAATAATTCATTCCAGTACAGACCTTCCATATAATTCATTCCAGTACAGACCTTACTGATAATCCATTCCAGTACAGACCTTCCAAATAATTCATTCCAGTACAGACCTTCCATATAAGTCATTCCAGTACAGACCTTACTAATAATCCATTCCAGTACAGACCTTCCATATAATTCATTCCAGTACAGACCTTCCAAATAATCCATTCCAGTACAGACCTTACTAATAATCCATTCCAGTACAGACCTTACTAATAATTCATTCCAATACAGACCTTCCAAATAATTCATTCCAGTACAGACCTTCCAAATAATTCATTCCAGTACAGACCTTACTAATAATTCATTCCAGTACAGACCTTACTAATAATCCATTCCAGTACAGACCTTCCAAATAATTCATTCCAGTACAGACCTTCCAAATAATCCATTCCAGTACAGACCTTACTAATAATCCATTCCAGTACAGACCTTACTAATAATCCATTCCAGTACAGACCTTCCAAATAATTCATTCCAGTACAGACCTTCCAAATAATCCATTCCAGTACAGACCTTACTAATAATCCATTCCAGTACAGACCTTCCAAATAATTCATTCCAGTACAGGCCTTCCAAGTAATCCATTCCAGTACAGACCTTACTAATAATCCATTCCAGTACAGACCTTACTAATAATCCATTCCAGTACAGACCTTCCAAATAATCCATTCCAGTACAGACCTGCCAAATAATTCATTCCAGTACAGACCTTACTAATAATTCATTCCAGTACAGACCTTCCAAATAATTCATTCCAGTGCAGACCTTACTAATAATCCATTCCAGTACAGACCTTACTAATAATTTATTCCAGTACAAACCTTCCATATTATTCATTCCAGTACAGACCTTCCATATAACTCATTCCAGTACAGACCTTAGTAATAATTCATTCCAGTACAGACCTTCCATATAATTCATTCCAGTACAAACCTTCCATATAATCCATTCCAGTCCAGACCTTACTAATAATTCATTCCAGTACAGACCTTCCATATAATTCATTCCAGTACAAACCTTCCAGAAAATTCATTGCAGTACAGACCTTCCATATAATTCATTCCAGTACAGACCTTCCAAAGAATGCATTCCAGTACAGACCTTCCATATAATTCATTCCAGTACACACCTTCCAAATAATTCATTCCAGTACAGACCCGACAAATAATTCATTCCAGTACAGACCTTACAAATAATTCATTCCAGTACAGAACTTACTAATAATCCATTCCAGTACAGACCTTCCAAATAATCCATTCCAGTACAGACCTTACTAATAATCCATTCCAGTACAGACCTTACTAATAATCCATTCCAGTACAGACCTTCCAAATAATTCAATCCAGTACAGACCTTAACAATATTCCATTCCAGTACAGACCTTACTAATAATTCATTCCAGTACAGAACTTACTAATAATCCATTCCAGTACAGACTTTCCAAATAATCCATTCCAGTACAGACCTTACTAATAATCCATTCCAGTACAGACCTTACTAATAATCCATTCCAGTACAGACCTTACTAATAATTCATTCCAGTACGGACCTTCCAAATAATTCATTCCAGTACAGACCTTACTAATAATCCATTCCGGTACAGACCTTACTAATAATCCATTCCAGTACAGACCTTCCATATAATCCATTCCAGTACAGACCTTACTAATAATCCATTCCAGTACAGACCTTACTAATAATTCATTCCAGTACAGACCTTCCAAATAATCCATTCCAGTACAGACCTTACTAATAATCCATACCAGTACAGACCTTCCAAATAATCCATTCCAGTACAGACCTTACTAATAATACATTCCAGTACAGACCTTCCATATAATCCATTCCAGTACAGACCTTACTAATAATCCATTCCAGTACAGACCTTTCTAATAATTCATTCCAGTACAGACCTTACTAATAATCCATTCCAGTACAGACCTTACTAATAATTCATTCCAGTACAGACCTTCCAAATAATCCATTCCAGTACAGACTTTCCAAATAATCCATTCCAGTACAGACCTTACTAATAATCCATTCCAGTACAGACCTTACTAATAATCCATTCCAGTACAGACCTTACTAATAATCCATTCCAGTACAGACCTTACTAATAATTCATTCCAGTACGGACCTTCCAAATAATTCATTCCAGTACAGACCTTACTAATAATCCATTCCAGTACAGACCTTACTAATAATCCATTCCAGTACAGACCTTCCAAATAATCCATTTCAGTACAGACCGTACTAATAAATCATTCCAGTACAGACCTTCCAAATAATCCATTCCAGTACAGACCTTACTAATAATCCATTCCAGTACAGACCTTAGTAATAATCCATTCCAGTACAGACCTTACTAATAATTCATTCCAGTACAGACCTTCCAAATAATCCATTCCAGTACAGACTTTACTAATAATCCATTCCAGTACAGACCTTACTAATAAACCATTCCAGTACAGACCTTCCATATAATTCATTGCAGTACAGACCTTCCAAATAATTCATTCCAGTACAGACCTTCCATATAATTCATTCCAGTACAGACCTTACTGATAATCCATTCCAGTACAGACCTTCCAAATAATTCATTCCAGTACAGACCTTCCATATAAGTCATTCCAGTACAGACCTTACTAATAATCCATTCCAGTACAGACCTTCCATATAATTCATTCCAGTACAGACCTTCCAAATAATCCATTCCAGTACAGACCTTACTAATAATTCATTCCAGTACAGACCTTACTAATAATTCATTCCAGTACAGACCTTCCAAATAATTCATTCCAGTACAGACCTTACTAATAATTCATTCCAGTACAGACCTTACTAATAATCCATTCCAGTACAGACCTTCCAAATAATTCATTCCAGTACAGACCTTCCAAATAATCCATTCCAGTACAGACCTTACTAATAATCCATTCCAGTACAGACCTTACTAATAATCCATTCCAGTACAGACCTTCCAAATAATTCATTCCAGTACAGACCTTCCAAATAATCCATTCCAGTACAGACCTTACTAATAATCCATTCCAGTACAGACCTTCCAAATAATCCATTCCAGCACAGACCTTACTAATAATCCATTCCAGTACAGACCTTACTAATAATCCATTCCAGTACAGACCTTCCAAATAATTCATTCCAGTACAGGCCTTCCAAGTAATCCATTCCAGTACAGACCTTACTAATAATCCATTCCAGTACAGACCTTACTAATAATCCATTCCAGTACAGACCTTCCAAATAATCCATTCCAGTACAGACCTTCCAAATAATTCATTCCAGTACAGACCTTACTAATAATTCATTCCAGTACAGACCTTCCAAATAATTCATTCCAGTACAGACCTTACTAATAATCCATTCCAGTACAGACCTTACTAATAATTTATTCCAGTACAAACCTTCCATATAATTCATTCCAGTACAGACCTTCCATATAACTCATTCCAGTACAGACCTTAGTAATAATTCATTCCAGTACAGACCTTCCATATAATTCATTCCAGTACAAACCTTCCATATAATCCATTCCAGTCCAGACCTTACTAATAATTCATTCCAGTACAGACCTTCCATATAATTCATTCCAGTACAAACCTTCCAGAAAATTCATTGCAGTACAGACCTTCCATATAATTCATTCCAGTACAGACCTTCCAAAGAATGCATTCCAGTACAGACCTTCCATATAATTCATTCCAGTACACACCTTCCAAATAATTCATTCCAGTACAGACCTTCCATATAATTCATTCCAGTACAGACCTTACTGATAATCCATTCCAGTACAGACCTTCCAAATAATTCATTCCAGTACAGACCTTCCATATAAGTCATTCCAGTACAGACCTTACTAATAATCCATTCCAGTACAGACCTTCCATATAATTCATTCCAGTACAGACCTTCCAAATAATCCATTCCAGTACAGACCTTACTAATAATCCATTCCAGTACAGACCTTACTAATAATTCATTCCAGTACAGACCTTCCAAATAATTCATTCCAGTACAGACCTTCCAAATAATTCATTCCAGTACAGACCTTACTAATAATTCATTCCAGTACAGACCTTACTAATAATCCATTCCAGTACAGACCTTCCAAATAATTCATTCCAGTACAGACCTTCCAAATAATCCATTCCAGTACAGACCTTACTAATAATCCATTCCAGTACAGACCTTACTAATAATCCATTCCAGTACAGACCTTCCAAATAATTCATTCCAGTACAGACCTTCCAAATAATCCATTCCAGTACAGACCTTACTAATAATCCATTCCAGTACAGACCTTCCAAATAATTCATTCCAGTACAGGCCTTCCAAGTAATCCATTCCAGTACAGACCTTACTAATAATCCATTCCAGTACAGACCTTACTAATAATCCATTCCAGTACAGACCCGACAAATAATTCATTCCAGTACAGACCTTACAAATAATTCATTCCAGTACAGACCTTACTAATAATTCATTCCAGTACAGACCTTCCAAATAATTCATTCCAGTGCAGACCTTACTAATAATCCATTCCAGTACAGACCTTACTAATAATTTATTCCAGTACAAACCTTCCATATTATTCATTCCAGTACAGACCTTCCATATAACTCATTCCAGTACAGACCTTAGTAATAATTCATTCCAGTACAGACCTTCCATATAATTCATTCCAGTACAAACCTTCCATATAATCCATTCCAGTCCAGACCTTACTAATAATTCATTCCAGTACAGACCTTCCATATAATTCATTCCAGTACAAACCTTCCAGAAAATTCATTGCAGTACAGACCTTCCATATAATTCATTCCAGTACAGACCTTCCAAAGAATGCATTCCAGTACAGACCTTCCATATAATTCATTCCAGTACACACCTTCCAAATAATTCATTCCAGTACAGACCCGACAAATAATTCATTCCAGTACAGACCTTACAAATAATTCATTCCAGTACAGAACTTACTAATAATCCATTCCAGTTCAGACCTTCCAAATAATCCATTCCAGTACAGACCTTACTAATAATCCATTCCAGTACAGACCTTACTAATAATCCATTCCAGTACAGACCTTCCAAATAATTCAATCCAGTACAGACCTTAACAATATTCCATTCCAGTACAGACCTTACTAATAATTCATTCCAGTACAGAACTTACTAATAATCCATTCCAGTACAGACTTTCCAAATAATCCATTCCAGTACAGACCTTACTAATAATCCATTCCAGTACAGACCTTACTAATAATCCATTCCAGTACAGACCTTACTAATAATTCATTCCAGTACGGACCTTCCAAATAATTCATTCCAGTACAGACCTTACTAATAATCCATTCCGGTACAGACCTTACTAATAATCCATTCCAGTACAGACCTTCCATATAATCCATTCCAGTACAGACCTTACTAATAATCCATTCCAGTACAGACCTTACTAATAATTCATTCCAGTACAGACCTTCCAAATAATCCATTCCAGTACAGACCTTACTAATAATCCATACCAGTACAGACCTTCCAAATAATCCATTCCAGTACAGACCTTACTAATAATACATTCCAGTACAGACCTTCCATATAATCCATTCCAGTACAGACCTTACTAATAATCCATTCCAGTACAGACCTTTCTAAGAATTCATTCCAGTACAGACCTTACTAATAATCCATTCCAGTACAGACCTTACTAATAATTCATTCCAGTACAGACCTTCCAAATAATTCATTCCAGTACAGAACTTACTAATAATCCATTCCAGTACAGACTTTCCAAATAATCCATTCCAGTACAGACCTTACTAATAATCCATTCCAGTACAGACCTTACTAATAATCCATTCCAGTACAGACCTTACTAATAATCCATTCCAGTACAGACCTTACTAATAATTCATTCCAGTACGGACCTTCCAAATAATTCATTCCAGTACAGACCTTACTAATAATCCATTCCAGTACAGACCTTACTAATAATCCATTCCAGTACAGACCTTCCAAATAATCCATTTCAGTACAGACCGTACTAATAAATCATTCCAGTACAGACCTTCCAAATAATCCATTCCAGTACAGACCTTACTAATAATCCATTCCAGTACAGACCTTAGTAATAATCCATTCCAGTACAGACCTTACTAATAATTCATTCCAGTACAGACCTTCCAAATAATCCATTCCAGTACAGACTTTACTAATAATCCATTCCAGTACAGACCTTACTAATAAACCATTCCAGTACAGACCTTCCATATAATTCATTGCAGTACAGACCTTCCAAATAATTCATTCCAGTACAGACCTTCCATATAATTCATTCCAGTACAGACCTTACTGATAATCCATTCCAGTACAGACCTTCCAAATAATTCATTCCAGTACAGACCTTCCATATAAGTCATTCCAGTACAGACCTTACTAATAATCCATTCCAGTACAGACCTTCCATATAATTCATTCCAGTACAGACCTTCCAAATAATCCATTCCAGTACAGACCTTACTAATAATTCATTCCAGTACAGACCTTACTAATAATTCATTCCAGTACAGACCTTCCAAATAATTCATTCCAGTACAGACCTTCCAAATAATTCATTCCAGTACAGACCTTACTAATAATTCATTCCAGTACAGACCTTACTAATAATCCATTCCAGTACAGACCTTCCAAATAATTCATTCCAGTACAGACCTTCCAAATAATCCATTCCAGTACAGACCTTACTAATAATCCATTCCAGTACAGACCTTACTAATAATCCATTCCAGTACAGACCTTCCAAATAATTCATTCCAGTACAGACCTTCCAAATAATCCATTCCAGTACAGACCTTACTAATAATCCATTCCAGTACAGACCTTCCAAATAATCCATTCCAGCACAGACCTTACTAATAATCCATTCCAGTACAGACCTTACTAATAATCCATTCCAGTACAGACCTTCCAAATAATTCATTCCAGTACAGGCCTTCCAAGTAATCCATTCCAGTACAGACCTTACTAATAATCCATTCCAGTACAGACCTTACTAATAATCCATTCCAGTACAGACCTTCCAAATAATCCATTCCAGTACAGACCTTCCAAATAATTCATTCCAGTACAGACCTTACTAATAATTCATTCCAGTACAGACCTTCCAAATAATTCATTCCAGTACAGACCTTACTAATAATCCATTCCAGTACAGACCTTACTAATAATTTATTCCAGTACAAACCTTCCATATAATTCATTCCAGTACAGACCTTCCATATAACTCATTCCAGTACAGACCTTAGTAATAATTCATTCCAGTACAGACCTTCCATATAATTCATTCCAGTACAAACCTTCCATATAATCCATTCCAGTCCAGACCTTACTAATAATTCATTCCAGTACAGACCTTCCATATAATTCATTCCAGTACAAACCTTCCAGAAAATTCATTGCAGTACAGACCTTCCATATAATTCATTCCAGTACAGACCTTCCAAAGAATGCATTCCAGTACAGACCTTCCATATAATTCATTCCAGTACACACCTTCCAAATAATTCATTCCAGTACAGACCCGACAAATAATTCATTCCAGTACAGACCTTACAAATAATTCATTCCAGTACAGAACTTACTAATAATCCATTCCAGTACAGACCTTCCAAATAATCCATTCCAGTACAGACCTTACTAATAATCCATTCCAGTACAGACCTTACTAATAATCCATTCCAGTACAGACCTTCCAAATAATTCATTCCAGTACAGACCTTACCAATATTCCATTCCAGTACAGACCTTACTAATAATTCATTCCAGTACAGAACTTACTAATAATCCATTCCAGTACAGACTTTCCAAATAATCCATTCCAGTACAGACCTTACTAATAATTCATTCCAGTACGGACCTTCCAAATAATTCATTCCAGTACAGACCTTACTAATAATCCATTCCAGTACAGACCTTACTAATAATCCATTCCAGTACAGACCTTCCATATAATCCATTCCAGTACAGACCTTACTAATAATCCATTCCAGTACAGACCTTACTAATAATTCATTCCAGTACAGACCTTCCAAATAATCCATTCCAGTACAGACCTTACTAATAATCCATTCCAGTACAGACCTTCCAAATAATCCATTCCAGTACAGACCTTACTAATAATCCATTCCAGTACAGACCTTCCATATAATCCATTCCAGTACAGACCTTACTAATAATCCATTCCAGTACAGACCTTACTAATAATTCATTCCAGTACAGACCTTACGAATAATCCATTCCAGTACAGACCTTACTAATAATCCATTCCAGTACAGACCTTCCATATAATCCATTCCAGTACAGACCTTACTAATAATCCATTCCAGTACAGACCTTACTAATAATTCATTCCAGTACAGACCTTCCAAATAATCCATTCCAGTACAGACCTTACTAATAATCCATTCCAGTACAGACCTTACAAATAATTCATTCCAGTACAGACCTTCCAAATAATCCATTCCAGTACAGACCTTACTAATAATCCATTCCAGTACAGACCTTACTAATAATCCATTCCAGTACAGACCTTCCAAATAATTCATTCCAGTACAGACCTTCCAAATAATCCATTCCAGTACAGACCTTACTAATAATCCATTCCAGTACAGACCTTCCATATAATTCATTCCAGTACAGACCTTCCAAATAATTCATTCCAGTACAGACCTTCCATATAATTCATTCCAGTACAGACTTTACTAATAATCCATTCCAGTACAGACCTTGCAAATAATTGATTCCAGTACAGACCTTACTAATAATCCATTCCAGTACAGACCTTCCATATAATTCATTCCAGTACAGACCTTCCAAATAATTCATTCCAGTACAGACCTTCCATATAATTCATTCCAGTACAGACCTTACTGATAATCCATTCCAGTACAGACCTTCCAAATAATTCAATCCAGTACAGAACTTCCATATAATTCATTTCAGTACAAACCTTCCAGAAAATTCATTGCAGTACAGACCTTCCATATAACTCACTCCAGTACAGACCTTACTAATAATCCATTCCAGTACAGACCTTCCATATAATTCATTCCAGTACAGACCTTCCAAATAATGCATTCCAGTACAGACCTTCCATATAATTCATTCCAGTACACACCTTCCAAATAATTCATTCCAGTACAGACCCGACAAATAATTCATTCCAGTACAGACCTTCCAAATAATTCATTCCAGTAGAGACCTTACAAATAATTCATTCCAGTACAGAACTTACAAATAATCCATTCCAGTACAGACGTTCCAAATAATCCATTCCAGTACAGTCCTTACTAATAATCCATTCCAGTACAGACCTTACTAATAATCCATTCCAGTACAGAACTTACTAATAATCCATTCCAGTACAGACCTTACCAATAATCCATTCCAGTACAGACCTTACTAATAATTCATTCCAGTACAGACCTTCCAAATAATTCATTCCAGTACAGAACTTACTAATAATCCATTCCAGTACAGACCTTACTAATAATCCATTCCAGTACAGACCTTACCAATAATCCATTCCAGTACAGACCTTACTAATATTCCATTCCAGTACAGACCTTACTAATAATTCATTCCAGTACAGACCTTCCTAATAATCCATTCCAGTACAGACCTTACTAATAATCCATTCCAGTACAGACCTTACCAATAATCCATTCCAGTACAGACCTTACTAATATTCCATTCCAGTACAGACCTTACTAATAATTCATTCCAGTACAGACCTTCCAAATAATTCATTCCAGTACAGAACTTACTAATAATCCATTCCAGTACAGACTTTCCAAATAATCCATTCCAGTACAGACCTTACTAATAATCCATTCCAGTACAGACCTTACTAATAATCCATTCCAGTACAGACCTTACTAATAATTCATTCCAGTACGGACCTTCCAAATAATTCATTCCAGTACAGACCTTACTAATAATCCATTCCAGTACAGACCTTACTAATAATCCATTCCAGTACAGACCTTCCAAATAATCCATTCCAGTACAGACCTTACTAATAATCCATTCCAGTACAGACCTTACTAATAATTCATTCCAGTACAGACCTTCCAAATAATCCATTCCAGTACAGACCTTACTAATAATCCATTCCAGTACAGACCTTACTAATAATCCATTCCAGTACAGACCTTACAAATAATTCATTCCAGTACAGACCTTCCAAATAATCCATTCCAGTACAGACCTTACTAATAATCCATTCCAGTACAGACCTTACTAATAAACCATTCCAGTACAGACCTTACTAATAATTCATTCCAGTACAGACCTTCCAAATAATCCATTCCAGTACAGACCTTACTAATAATCCATTCCAGTACAGACCTTCCATATAATTCATTCCAGTACAGACCTTCCAAATAATTCATTCCAGTACAGACCTTCCAAATAATCCATTCCAGTACAGACCTTACTAATAATCCATTCCAGTACAGACCTTCCATATAATTCATTCCAGTACAGACCTTCCAAATAATTCATTCCAGTACGGACCTTCCAAATAATTCATTCCAGTACAGACCTTACTAATAATCCATTCCAGTACAGACCTTACTAATAATCCATTCCAGTACAGACCTTCCAAATAATCCATTCCAGTACAGACCTTACTAATAATCCATTCCAGTACAGACCTTGCAAATAATTCATTCCAGTACAGACCTTACTAATAATCCATTCCAGTACAGACCTTCCATATAATTCATTCCAGTACAGACCTTCCAAATAATTCATTCCAGTACAGACCTTCCATATAATTCATTCCAGTACAGACCTTACTGATAATCCATTCCAGTACAGACCTTCCAAATAATTCATTCCAGTACAGACCTTCCATATAATTCATTCCAGTACAGACCTTACTAATAATCCATTCCAGTACAGACCTTCCATATAATTCATTCCAGTACAGACCTTCCAAATAATCCATTCCAGTACAGACCTTACTAATAATCCATTCCAGTACAGACCTTACTAATAATTCATTCCAGTACAGACCTTCCAATTAATTCATTCCAGTACAGACCTTCCAAATAATCCATTCCAGTACAGACCTTACTAATAATCCATTCCAGTACAGACCTTACTAATAATCCATTCCAGTACAGACCTTACTAATAATTCATTCCAGTACAGACATTCCAAATAATCCATTCCAGTACAGACCTTACTAATAATCCATTCCAGTACAGACCTTCCATATAATTCATTCCAGTACAGACCTTCCAAATAATTCATTCCAGTACATACCTTCCATATAATTCATTCCAGTACAGACCTTACTAATAATCCATTCCAGTACAGACCTTGCAAATAATTCATTCCAGTACAGACCTTACAAATAATCCATTCCAGTACAGACCTTCCATATAATTCATTCCATTACAGACCTTCCAAATAATTCATTCCAGTACAGACCTTCCATATAATTCATTCCAGTACAGACCTTACTAATAATCCATTCCAGTACAGACCTTCCAAATAATTCATTCCAGTACAGACCTTACTAATAATCCATTCCAGTACAGACCTTCCATATAATTCATTCCAGTACAGACCTTCCAAACAATTCATTCCAGTACAGACCTTCCATATAATTCATTCCAGTACAGACCTTACTAATAATCCATTCCAGTACAGACATTACTAATAATCCATTCCAGTACAGACCTTCCAAATACTTCATTCCAGTACAGACCATCCAAATAATCCATTCCAGTACAGACCTTACTAATAATCCATTCCAATACAGACCTTACTAATAATCCATTCCAGTACGGACCTTCCAAACAATCCATTCCAGTACAGACCTTACTAATAATCCATTCCAGTCCAGACCTTACTAATAATCCATTCCAGTACAGACCTTCCAAATAATCCATTCCAGTACAGACCTTCCAAATAATCCATTCCAGTACAGACCTTACTAATAATCCATTCCAGCACAGACCTTCCAAATACTCAATTCCAGTACAGACCTACAAAATAATCCATTCCAGTACAGACCTTCCAAATAATCCATTCCAGTACAGACCTTCCAAATAATTCATTCCAGTACAGACCTTCAAACAATCCATTCCAGTACAGACCTTCCAAACAATCCATTCCAGTACAGACCTTACTAATAATCCATTCCAGTACAGACCTTACTAATAATCCATTCCAGTACAGATCTTACTAATAATCCATTCCAGTACAGACCTTCCAAACAATCCATTCCAGTACAGACCTTACTAATAATCCATTCCAGTACAGACCTTACTCATAATCCATTCCAGTACAGACCTTCCATATAATTCATTCCAGTACAGACCTTCCAAATAATTCATTCCAGTACAGACCTTCCATATAATTCATTCCAGTACAGACCTTCCAAATAATTCATTCCAGTACAGACCTTCCAAATAATTCATTCCAGTTCAGACCTTCCATATAATTCATTCCAGTACAGACCTTCCAAATAATCCATTCCAGTACAGACCTTACTAATAATCCATTACAGTACAGACCTTCCATATAATTCATTCCAGTACAGACCTTCCAAATAATTCATTCCAGTACAGACCTTCCATATAATTCATTCCAGTACAGAACTTACTAATAATCCATTCCAGTACAGACCTTCCAAATAATCCATTCCAGTACAGACCTTACTAATAATCCATTCCAGTACAGACCTTACTAATAATTCATTCCAGTACAGACCTTCCAAATAATTCATTCCAGTACAGACCTTACTAATAATCCATTCCAGTACAGACCTTACTAATAATCCATTCCAGTACAGACCTTCCAAATAATCCATTCCAGTACAGACCTTACTAATAATCCATTCCAGTACAGACCTTACTAATAATTCATTCCAGTACAGACCTTCCAAATAATCCATTCCAGTACAGACCTTACAAATAATCCATTCCCGTACAGACCTTACTAATAATCCATTCCAGTACAGACTTTCCAAATGATTCATTCCAGTACAGACCTTCCAAATAATCCATTCCAGTACAGACCTTACTAATAATCCATTCCAGTACAGACCTTACTAATAGTTCATTCCAGTACAGACCTTCCAAATAATCCATTCCAGTACAGACCTTACTAATAATCCATTCCAGTACAGACCTTCCATATAATTCATTCCAGTACAGACCTTCCAAATAATTCATTCCAGTACAGACCTTCCATATAATCCATTCCAGTACAGACCTTACTAATAATCCATTCCAGTACAGACATTGCAAATAATTCATTCCAGTACAGACCTTACTAATAATCCATTCCAGTACAGACCTTCCATCTAATTCATTCCAGTACAGACCTTCCAAATAATTCATTCCAGTACAGACCTTCCATATAATTCATTCCAGTACAGACCTTACTAATAATCCATTCCAGTGCAGACCTTCCAAATAATTCATTCCAGTACAGACCTTCCATATAATTCATTCCAGTACAGACCTTACTAATAATCCATTCCAGTACAGACCTTCCATATAATTCATTCCAGTACAGACCTTCCAAATAATCCATTCCAGTACAGACCTTACTAATAATCCATTCCAGTACAGACCTTACTAATAATTCATTCCAGTACAGACCTTCCAAATAATCCATTCCAGTACAGACCTTACTAATAATCCATTCCAGTACAGACCTTCCAAATAATCCATTCCAGTACAGACCTTACTAATAATTCATTCCAGTACAGACCTTCCAAATAATCCATTCCAGTATAGACCTTACTAATAATCCATTCCAGTACAGACCTTACTAATAATTCATTCCAGTACAGACCTTCCAAATAATCCATTCCAGTACAGACCTTCCAAATAATTCATTCCAGTACAGACCTTACTAATAATCCATTCCAGTACAGACCTTCCAAATAATCCATTCCAGTACAGACCTTACTAATAATTCATTCCAGTACAGACCTTCCAAATAATCCATTCCAGTACAGACCTTCCATATAATTCATTCCAGTACAGACCTTACGAATAATTCATTCCAGTACAGACCTTCCAAATAATTCATTCCAGTACAGACCTTACTAATAATCCATTCCAGTACAGACCTTCCATATAATTCATTCCAGTACAGACCTTCCAAATAATTCATTCCAGTACAGACCTTCCATATAATTCATTCCAGTACAGACCCTACTAATAATCCATTCCAGTACAGACCTTCCATATAATCCATTCCAGTACAGACCTTCCAAATAATTCATTCCAGTACAGACCTTCCACATAATTCATTCCAGTACAGACCTTCCAAATAATTCATTCCAGTACAGACCTTACAAATAATTCATTCCAGTACAGACCTTCCATATAATTCATTCCAGTACAGACCTTACTAATAATCCATTCCAGTACAGACCTTCCAAATAATTCATTCCAGTACACACCTTCCATATAATTCATTCCAGTACAGACCTTACTAATAATTCATTCCAGTACAGACCTTCCATATAATTCATTCCAGTACAGACCTTACTAATAATCCATTCCAGTACAGACCTTCCAAATAATTAATTCCAGTACAGACCTTCCATATAATTCATTCCAGTACAGACCTTACTAATAATCCATTCCAGTACAGACCTTACATATAATTCATTCCAGTACAGACCTTACTAATAATCCATTCCAGTACAGACCTTCCAAATAATCCATTCCAGTACAGACCTTCCAAATAATTCATTCCAGTACAGACCATCCAAATAATCCATTCCAGTACAGACCTTACTAATAATCCATTCCAGTACAGACCTTACTAATAATCCATTCCAGTACAGACCTTCCAAATAATCCATTCCAGTACAGACCTTCCAAATAATCCATTCCAGTACAGACCTTCCAAATAATTCATTCCAGTACAGACCTTCAAACAATCCATTCCAGTACAGACCTTCCAAAGAATCCATTCCAGTACAGACCTTCCAAACAATCCATTCCAGTGCAGACCTTACTAATAATCCATTCCAGTACAGACCTTACTAATAATCCATTCCAGTACAGACCTTACTAATAATCCATTCCAGTACAGACCTTCCAAACAATCCATTCCAGTGCAGACCTCACTAATAATCCATTCCAGTACTGACCTTACTAATAATCCATTCCAGTACAGACCTTACTAATAATCCATTCCAGTACAGACCTTCCAAATAATTCATTCCAGTACAGACCTTCAAACAATCCATTCCAGTACAGACCTTACTAATAATCCATTCCAGTACAGACCTTACTAATAATCCATTCCAGTACAGACCTTCCAAATAATCAATTCCAGTACAGACCTTCCAAATAATCCATTCCAGTACAGACCTTCCAAATACTCCATTCCAGTACAGACCTTACTAATAATCCATTCCAGTACAGACCTTCCAAATAATTCATTCCAGTACAGACCTTCCATATAATTCATTCCAGTACAGACCTTACTAATAATCCATTCCAGTACAGACATTGCAAATAATTCATTCCAGTACAGACCTTACTAATAATCCATTCCAGTACAGACCTTCCATATAATCCATTCCAGTACAGACCTTCCAAATAATTCATTCCAGTACAGACCTTCCATATAATTCATTCCAGTACAGACCTTACTAATAATCCATTCCAGTACAGACATTGCAAATAATTCATTCCAGTACAGACCTTACTAATAATCCATTCCAGTACAGACCTTCCAAATAATCCATTCCAGTACAGACCTTCCAAATAATTCATTCCAGTACAGACCTTCAAACAATCCATTCCAGTACAGACCTTCCAAACAATCCATTC
Organism: Heterodontus francisci; assembly: GCF_036365525.1. Classification (NCBI taxonomy): domain Eukaryota; kingdom Metazoa; phylum Chordata; class Chondrichthyes; order Heterodontiformes; family Heterodontidae; genus Heterodontus; species Heterodontus francisci. The sequence goes on from NC_090384.1 coordinate 27,642,471, forward strand.
CAGTACAGACCTTACTAATAATCCATTCCAGTACAGACCTTACTAATAATCCATTCCAGTACAGATCTTACTAATAATCCATTCCAGTACAGACCTTCCAAACAATCCATTCCAGTACAGACCTTACTAATAATCCATTCCAGTACAGACCTTACTCATAATCCATTCCAGTACAGACCTTCCATATAATTCATTCCAGTACAGACCTTCCAAATAATTCATTCCAGTACAGACCTTCCATATAATTCATTCCAGTACAGACCTTCCAAATAATTCATTCCAGTACAGACCTTCCAAATAATTCATTCCAGTTCAGACCTTCCATATAATTCATTCCAGTACAGACCTTCCAAATAATCCATTCCAGTACAGACCTTACTAATAATCCATTACAGTACAGACCTTCCATATAATTTATTCCAGTACAGACCTTCCAAATAATTCATTCCAGTACAGACCTTCCATATAATTCATTCCAGTACAGAACTTACTAATAATCCATTCCAGTACAGACCTTCCAAATAATCCATTCCAGTACAGACCTTACCAATAATCCATTCCAGTACAGACCTTACTAATAATTCATTCCAGTACAGACCTTCCAAATAATTCATTCCAGTACAGTCCTTACTAATAATCCATTCCAGTACAGACCTTACTAATAATCCATTCCAGTACAGACCTTCCAAATAATCCATTCCAGTACAGACCTTACTAATAATCCATTCCAGTACAGACCTTACTAATAATTCATTCCAGTACAGACCTTCCAAATAATCCATTCCAGTACAGACCTTACAAATAATCCATTCCAGTACAGACCTTACTAATTATCCATTCCAGTACAGACTTTCCAAATGATTCATTCCAGTACAGACCTTCCAAATAATCCATTCCAGTACAGATCTTACTAATAATCCATTCCAGTACAGACCTTACTAATAATTCATTCCAGTACAGACCTTCCAAATAATCCATTCCAGTACAGACCTTACTAATAATCCATTCCAGTACAGACCTTCCATATAATTCATTCCAGTACAGACCTTCCAAATAATTCATTCCAGTACAGACCTTCCATATAATTCATTCCAGTACAGACCTTACTAATAATCCATTCCAGTACAGACATTGCAAATAATTCATTCCAGTACAGACCTTACTAATAATCCATTCCAGTACAGACCTTCCATCTAATTCATTCCAGTACAGACCTTCCAAATAATTCATTCCAGTACAGACCTTCCATATAATTCATTCCAGTACAGACCTTACTAATAATCCATTCCAGTGCAGACCTTCCAAATAATTCATTCCAGTACAGACCTTCCATATAATTCATTCCAGTACAGACCTTACTAATAATCCATTCCAGTACAGACCTTCCATATAATTCATTCCAGTACAGACCTTCCAAATAATCCATTCCAGTACAGACCTTACTAATAATCCATTCCAGTACAGACCTTACTAATAATTCATTCCAGTACAGACCTTCCAAATAATCCATTCCAGTACAGACCTTACTAATAATCCATTCCAGTACAGACCTTACTAATAATCCATTCCAGTACAGACCTTCCATATAATTCATTCCAGTACAGACCTTACGAATAATTCATTCCAGTACAGACCTTCCAAATAATTCATTCCAGTACAGACCTTACTAATAATCCATTCCAGTACAGACCTTCCATATAATTAATTCCAGTACAGACCTTCCAAATAATTCATTCCAGTACAGACCTTCCATATAATTCATTCCAGTACAGACCCTACTAATAATCCATTCCAGTACAGACCTTCCATATAATCCATTCCAGTACAGACCTTCCAAATAATTCATTCCAGTACAGACCTTCCACATAATTCATTCCAGTACAGACCTTCCAAATAATTCATTCCAGTACAGACCTTACAAATAATTCATTCCAGTACAGACCTTCCATATAATTCATTCCAGTACAGACCTTACTAATAATCCATTCCAGTACAGACCTTCCATATAATTCATTCCAGTACAGACCTTCCAAATAATTCATTCCAGTACAGACCTTACTAATAATCCATTCCAGTACAGACCTTCCAAATAATTCATTCCAGTACAGACCTTCCATATAATTCATTCCAGTACAGACCTTACTAATAATCCATTCCAGTACAGACCTTCCAAATAATTCATTCCAGTACAGACCTTCCATATAATTCATTCCAGTACAGACCTTACTAATAATCCATTCCAGTACAGACCTTACATATAATTCATTCCAGTACAGACCTTACTAATAATCCATTCCAGTACAGACCTTCCATATAATTCATTCCAGTACAGACCTTACTAATAATCCATTCCAGTACAGACCTTCCAAATAATTCATTCCAGTACAGACCTTCCAAATAATTCATTCCAGTACAGACCTTACTAATAATCCATTCCAGTACAGACCTTCCAAATAATTCATTCCAGTACAGACCTTCAAACAATCCATTCCAGTACAGACCTTCCAAACAATCCATTCCAGTACAGACCTTACTAATAATCCATTCCAGTACAGACCTTACTAATAATCCATTCCAGTACAGATCTTACTAATAATCCATTCCAGTACAGACCTTCCAAACAATCCATTCCAGTACAGACCTTACTAATAATCCATTCCAGTACAGACCTTACTCATAATCCATTCCAGTACAGACCTTCCATATAATTCATTCCAGTACAGACCTTCCAAATAATTCATTCCAGTACAGACCTTCCATATAATTCATTCCAGTACAGACCTTCCAAATAATTCATTCCAGTACAGACCTTCCAAATAATTCATTCCAGTTCAGACCTTCCATATAATTCATTCCAGTACAGACCTTCCAAATAATCCATTCCAGTACAGACCTTACTAATAATCCATTACAGTACAGACCTTCCATATAATTTATTCCAGTACAGACCTTCCAAATAATTCATTCCAGTACAGACCTTCCATATAATTCATTCCAGTACAGAACTTACTAATAATCCATTCCAGTACAGACCTTCCAAATAATCCATTCCAGTACAGACCTTACCAATAATCCATTCCAGTACAGACCTTACTAATAATTCATTCCAGTACAGACCTTCCAAATAATTCATTCCAGTACAGTCCTTACTAATAATCCATTCCAGTACAGACCTTACTAATAATCCATTCCAGTACAGACCTTCCAAATAATCCATTCCAGTACAGACCTTACTAATAATCCATTCCAGTACAGACCTTACTAATAATTCATTCCAGTACAGACCTTCCAAATAATCCATTCCAGTACAGACCTTACAAATAATCCATTCCAGTACAGACCTTACTAATTATCCATTCCAGTACAGACTTTCCAAATGATTCATTCCAGTACAGACCTTCCAAATAATCCATTCCAGTACAGACCTTACTAATAATCCATTCCAGTACAGACCTTACTAATAATTCATTCCAGTACAGACCTTCCAAATAATCCATTCCAGTACAGACCTTACTAATAATCCATTCCAGTACAGACCTTCCATATAATTCATTCCAGTACAGACCTTCCAAATAATTCATTCCAGTACAGACCTTCCATATAATTCATTCCAGTACAGACCTTACTAATAATCCATTCCAGTACAGACATTGCAAATAATTCATTCCAGTACAGACCTTACTAATAATCCATTCCAGTACAGACCTTCCATCTAATTCATTCCAGTACAGACCTTCCAAATAATTCATTCCAGTACAGACCTTCCATATAATTCATTCCAGTACAGACCTTACTAATAATCCATTCCAGTGCAGACCTTCCAAATAATTCATTCCAGTACAGACCTTCCATATAATTCATTCCAGTACAGACCTTACTAATAATCCATTCCAGTACAGACCTTCCATATAATTCATTCCAGTACAGACCTTCCAAATAATCCATTCCAGTACAGACCTTACTAATAATCCATTCCAGTACAGACCTTACTAATAATTCATTCCAGTACAGACCTTCCAAATAATCCATTCCAGTACAGACCTTACTAATAATCCATTCCAGTACAGACCTTACTAATAATCCATTCCAGTACAGACCTTCCATATAATTCATTCCAGTACAGACCTTACGAATAATTCATTCCAGTACAGACCTTCCAAATAATTCATTCCAGTACAGACCTTACTAATAATCCATTCCAGTACAGACCTTCCATATAATTCATTCCAGTACAGACCTTCCAAATAATTCATTCCAGTACAGACCTTCCATATAATTCATTCCAGTACAGACCCTACTAATAATCCATTCCAGTACAGACCTTCCATATAATCCATTCCAGTACAGACCTTCCAAATAATTCATTCCAGTACAGACCTTCCACATAATTCATTCCAGTACAGACCTTCCAAATAATTCATTCCAGTACAGACCTTACAAATAATTCATTCCAGTACAGACCTTCCATATAATTCATTCCAGTACAGACCTTACTAATAATCCATTCCAGTACAGACCTTCCATATAATTCATTCCAGTACAGACCTTCCAAATAATTCATTCCAGTACAGACCTTACTAATAATCCATTCCAGTACAGACCTTCCAAATAATTCATTCCAGTACAGACCTTCCATATAATTCATTCCAGTACAGACCTTACTAATAATCCATTCCAGTACAGACCTTCCAAATAATTCATTCCAGTACAGACCTTCCATATAATTCATTCCAGTACAGACCTTACTAATAATCCATTCCAGTACAGACCTTACATATAATTCATTCCAGTACAGACCTTACTAATAATCCATTCCAGTACAGACCTTCCAAATAATCCATTCCAGTACAGACCTTCCAAATAATTCATTCCAGTACAGACCTTCCAAATAATCCATTCCAGTACAGACCTTACTAATAATCCATTCCAGTACAGACCTTACTAATAATCCATTCCAGTACAGACCTTCCAAATAATCCATTCCAGTACAGACCTTCCAAATAATCCATTCCAGTACAGACCTTCCAAATAATTCATTCCAGTACAGACCTTCAAACAATCCATTCCAGTACAGACCTTCCAAACAATCCATTCCAGTACAGACCTTCCAAACAATCCATTCCAGTGCAGACCTTACTAATAATCCATTCCAGTACAGACCTTACCAATAATCCATTCCAGTACAGACCTTACTAATAATCCATTCCAGTACAGACCTTCCAAACAATCCATTCCAGTACAGACCTTCAAACAATCCCTCCCAGTACAGACCTTACTAATAATCCATTCCAGTACAGACCTTACTAATAATCCATTCCAGTACAGACCTTCCAAATAATTCATTCCAGTACAGACCTTCAAACAATCCATTCCAGTACAGACCTTACTAATAATCCATTCCAGTACAGACCTTACTAATAATCCATTCCAGTACAGACCTTCCAAATAATCAATTCCAGTACAGACCTTCCAAATAATCCATTCCAGTACAGACCTTCTAAATAATCCATTCCAGTACAGACCTTACTAATAATCCATTCCAGTACAGACCTTCCAAATAATTCATTCCAGTACAGACCTTCCATATAATTCATTCCAGTACAGACCTTACTAATAATCCATTCCAGTACAGACATTGCAAATAATTCATTCCAGTACAGACCTTACTAATAATCCATTCCAGTACAGACCTTCCATATAATTCATTCCAGTACAGACCTTCCAAATAATCCATTCCAGTACAGACCTTACTAATAATCCATTCCAGTACAGACCTTACTAATAATTCATTCCAGTACAGACCTTCCAAATAATCCATTCCAGTACAGACCTTACTAATAATCCATTCCAGTACAGACCTTCCATATAATTCATTCCAGTACAGACCTTCCAAATAATTCATTCCAGTACAGACCTTCCATATAATTCATTCCAGTACAGACCTTACTAATAATCCATTCCAGTACAGACCTTCCATATAATTCATTCCAGTACAGACCTTCCAAATAATCCATTCCAGTACAGACCTTACTAATAATCCATTCCAGTACAGACCTTACTAATAATTCATTCCAGTACAGACCTTCCAAATAATCCATTCCAGTACAGACCTTACTAATAGTCCATTCCAGTACAGACCTTACTAATAATCCATTCCAGTACAGACCTTCCAAATAATCCATTCCAGTACAGACCTTACTAATAATCCATTCCAGTACAGACCTTCCAAATAATCCATTCCAGTACAGACCTTACTAATAATTCATTCCAGTACAGACCTTCCAAATAATCCATTCCAGTACAGACCTTACTAATAATCCATTCCAGTACAGACCTTCCATATAATTCATTCCAGTACAGACCTTCCAAATAATTCATTCCAGTACAGACCTTCCATATAATTCATTCCAGTACAGACCTTACTAATAATCCATTCCAGTACAGACCTTCCATATAATTCATTCCAGTACAGACCTTCCAAATAATTCATTCCAGTACAGACCTTCCATATAATTCATTCCAGTACAGACCTTACTAATAATCCATTCCAGTTCAGACCTTCCAAATAATTCATTCCAGTACAGAGCTTCCAAATAATCCATTCCAGTACAGACCTTACTAATAATCCATTCCACTACAGACCTTACTAATAATCCATTCCAGTACAGACCTTCCAAATACTTCATTCCAGTACAGACCATCCAAATAATCCATTCCAGTACAGACCTTACTAATAATTCATTCCAGTACAGACCTTCCAAATAATTCATTCCAGTACAGACCTTCCAAATAATCCATTCCAGTACAGACCTTACTAATAATCCATTCCAGTACAGACCTTACTAATAATCCATTCCAGTACAGACCTTCCAAATAATTCATTCCAGTACAGACCTTACTAATAATCCATTCCAGTACAGACCTTACTAATAATCCATTCCAGGACAGACCTTCCAAATAATCAATTCCAGTACAGACCTTCCAAATAATCCATTCCAGTACATACCTTCCAAATAATCCATTCCAGTACAGACCTTACTAATAATCCATTCCAGTACAGACCTTCCAAATAATCCATTCCAGTACATACCTTCCAAATAATCCATTCCAGTACAGACCTTACTAATAATCCATTCCAGTACAGACCTTCCAAATAATCCATTCCAGTACAGACCTTCCAAATAATCCATTCCAGCACAGACCTTACTAATACTCCATTCCAGTACAGACCTTCAAATAATCCATTCCAGTACAGACCTTCGAAATAATTCATTCCAGTACAGACCTTCAAACAATCCATTCCAGTACAGACCTTCCAAACAATCCATTCCAGTACAGACATTACTAATAATCCATTCCAGTACAGACCTTACTAATAATCCATTCCAGTACAGACCTTCCAAACAATCCATTCCAGTACAGACCTTACTAATAATCCATTCCAGTACAGACCTTACTAATAATCAATTCCAGTACAGTCTTCCATATAATTCATTCCAGTGCAGACCTTCCAAATAATTCATTCCAGTACAGACCTTCCATATAATTCATTCCAGTACAGACCTTCCAAATAATTCATTCCAGTACAGACCATCCAAATAATTCATTCCAGTACCGACCTTCCATATAATTCATTCCAGTACAGACCTTCCAAATAATCCATTCCAGTACAGACCTTACTAATAATCCATTCCAGGACAGACCTTACTAATAATTCATTCCAGTACAGACCTTCCAAATAATTCATTTCAGTACAGACCTTCCATATAATTCATTCCAGTACAGACCTTCCAAATAATTCATTCCAGTACAAACCTTCCATATAATTCATTCCAGTACAGACCTTCCAAATAATCCATTCCAGTACAGACCTTACTAATAATTCATTCCAGTACAGACCTTCCAAATAATTCATTCCAGTACAGACCTTCCATATAATTCATTCCAGTACAGACCTTCCAAATAATTCATTCCAGTACAGACCTTCCATATAATTCATTATAGTACAGACCTTACTAATAATCCATTCCAGTACAGACCTTCCGAATATTTCGTTCCAGTACAGACATTACTAATAATTCATTCCAGTACAGACCTTCCAAATACTTCATTCCAGTACAGACCTTCCATATAATTCATTATAGTACAGACCTTACTAATAATCGATTCCAGTACAGACCTTCCAAATATTTCATTCCAGTACAGACCTTACTAATAATTCATTCCAGTACAGACCTTCCAAATAATTAATTCCAGTACAGAAATTACTAATAATTCATTCCAGTACAGACCTTCCAAATAATTCATTCCATTACAGACCTTACTAATAATCCATTCCAGTACAGACCTTACAAATAATCCATTCCAGTACAGACCTTACAAATAATCCATTACAGTACAGACCTTCCATATAATTCATTCCAGTACAGACCTTCCAAATAATTCATTCCAGTACAGACCTTCCATATAATTCATTCCAGTACAGACCTTCCAAATAATTCATTCCAGTACAGACCTTCCATATAATTCATTCCAGTACAGACCTTCCAAATAATTCATTCCAGTACAGACCTTCCAAATAATTCATTCCAGTACAGACCTTCCATATAATTCATTCCAGTACAGACCTTACAAATAATTCCTTCCAGTACAGACCTTCCATATAATTCATTCCAGTACAGACCTTCCAAATAATTCATTCCAGTACAGACCTTCCATATAATTCATTCCAGTACAGACCTTACTAATAATTCATTCCAGTACAGACCTTCCAAATAATCCATTCCAGTACAGACCTTACTAATAATCCATTCCAGGACAGACCTTACTAATAATTCATTCCAGTACAGACCTTCCAAATAATTCATTCCAGTACAGACCTTCCATATAATTCATTCCAGTACAGACCTTCCAAATAATTCATTCCAGTACAAACCTTCCATATAATTCATTCCAGTACAGACCTTCCAAATAATCCATTCCAGTACAGACCTTACTAATAATTCATTCCAGTACAGACCTTCCAAATAATTCATTCCAGTACAGACCTTCCATATAATTCATTCCAGTACAGACCTTCCAAATAATTCATTCCAGTACAGACCTTCCATATAATTCATTATAGTACAGACCTTACTAATAATCCATTCCAGTACAGACCTTCCGAATATTTCGTTCCAGTACAGACCTTACTAATAATTCATTCCAGTACAGACCTTCCAAATAATTCATTCCAGTACAGACCTTCCATATAATTCATTAGAGTACAGACCTTACTAATAATCGATTCCAGTACAGACCTTCCAAATATTTCATTCCAGTACAGACCTTACTAATAATTCATTCCAGTACAGACCTTCCAAATAATTAATTCCAGTACAGAAATTACTAATAATTCATTCCAGTACAGACCTTCCAAATAATTCATTCCAGTACAGACCTTACAAATAATCCATTCCAGTACAGACCTTACAAATAATCCATTCCAGTACAGACCTTACAAATAATCCATTACAGTACAGACCTTCCATATAATTCATTCCAGTACAGACCTTCCAAATAATTCATTCCAGTACAGACCTTCCATATAATTCATTCCAGTACAGACCTTCCAAATAATTCATTCCTTACAGACCTTCCATATAATTCATTCCAGTACAGACCTTCCAAATAATTCATTCCAGTACAGACCTTCCAAATAATTCATTCCAGTACAGACCTTCCATATAATTCATTCCAGTACAGACCTTCCAAATAATTCCTTCCAGTACAGACCTTCCATATAATTCATTCCAGTACAGACCTTCCAAATAATTCATTCCAGTACAGACCTTCCATATAATTCATTCCAGTACAGACCTTCCAAATAATTCATTCCAGTACAGACCTTCCAAATAATTCATTCCAGTACAGACCTTCCATATAATTCATTCCAGTACAGACCTTCCAAATAATTCATTCCAGGACAGACCTTCCAAATAATTCATTCCAGTACAGACCTTCCATAAAATTCATTCCAGTACAGACCTTACTAATAATCCATTCCAGTACAGACCTTACTAATAATTCATTCCAGTACAGACCTTCCAAATAATTCATTCCAGTACAGACCTTCCATATAATTCATTCCAGTACAGACCTTACCAATAATTCATTCCAGTACAGACCTTCCAAATAATTCATTCCAGTACAGACCTTCCAAATAATTCATTCCAGTACAGACCTTCCAAATAATTCATTCCAATACAGACCTTCCAAATAATTCATTCCAGTACAGACCTTCCAAATAATCCATTCCAGTACAGACCTTACTAATAATCCATTCCAGTACAGACCTTACTAATAATTCATTCCAGTACAGACCTTCCAAATAATCCATTCCAGTACAGACCTTACTAATAGTCCATTCCAGTACAGACCTTACTAATAATCCATTCCAGTACAGACCTTCCAAATAATCCATTCCAGTACAGACCTTACTAATAATCCATTCCAGTACAGACCTTCCAAATAATCCATTCCAGTACAGACCTTACTAATAATTCATTCCAGTACAGACCTTCCAAATAATCCATTCCAGTACAGACCTTACTAATAATCCATTCCAGTACAGACCTTCCATATAATTCATTCCAGTACAGACCTTCCAAATAATTCATTCCAGTACAGACCTTCCATATAATTCATTCCAGTACAGACCTTACTAATAATCCATTCCAGTACAGACCTTCCATATAATTCATTCCAGTACAGACCTTCCAAATAATTCATTCCAGTACAGACCTTCCATATAATTCATTCCAGTACAGACCTTACTAATAATCCATTCCAGTACAGACCTTCCAAATAATTCATTCCAGTACAGAGCTTCCAAATAATCCATTCCAGTACAGACCTTACTAATAATCCATTCCAGTACAGACCTTACTAATAATCCATTCCAGTACAGACCTTCCAAATACTTCATTCCAGTACAGACCATCCAAATAATCCATTCCAGTACAGACCTTACTAATAATTCATTCCAGTACAGACCTTCCAAATAATTCATTCCAGTACAGACCTTCCAAATAATCCATTCCAGTACAGACCTTACTAATAATCCATTCCAGTACAGACCTTACTAATAATCCATTCCAGTACAGACCTTCCAAATAATTCATTCCAGTACAGACCTTACTAATAATCCATTCCAGTACAGACCTTACTAATAATCCATTCCAGGACAGACCTTCCAAATAATCAATTCCAGTACAGACCTTCCAAATAATCCATTCCAGTACATACCTTCCAAATAATCCATTCCAGTACAGACCTTACTAATAATCCATTCCAGTACAGACCTTCCAAATAATCCATTCCAGTACATACCTTCCAAATAATCCATTCCAGTACAGACCTTACTAATAATCCATTCCAGTACAGACCTTCCAAATAATCCATTCCAGTACAGACCTTCCAAATAATCCATTCCAGCACAGACCTTACTAATACTCCATTCCAGTACAGACCTTCAAATAATCCATTCCAGTACAGACCTTCCAAATAATTCATTCCAGTATAGACCTTCAAACAATCCATTCCAGTACAGACCTTCCAAACAATCCATTCCAGTACAGACATTACTAATAATCCATTCCAGTACAGACCTTACTAATAATCCATTCCAGTACAGACCTTCCAAACAATCCATTCCAGTACAGACCTTACTAATAATCCATTCCAGTACAGACCTTACTAATAATCAATTCCAGTACAGTCTTCCATATAATTCATTCCAGTGCAGACCTTCCAAATAATTCATTCCAGTACAGACCATCCAAATAATTCATTCCAGTACAGACCTTCCATATAATTCATTCCAGTACAGACCTTCCAAATAATTCATTCCAGTACAGACCATCCAAATAATTCATTCCAGTACAGACCTTCCATATAATTCATTCCAGTACAGACCTTCCAAATAATCCATTCCAGTACAGACCTTACTAATAATCCATTCCAGGACAGACCTTACTAATAATTCATTCCAGTACAGACCTTCCAAATAATTCATTCCAGTACAGACCTTCCATATAATTCATTCCAGTACAGACCTTCCAAATAATTCATTCCAGTACAAACCTTCCATATAATTCATTCCAGTACAGACCTTCCAAATAATCCATTCCAGTACAGACCTTACTAATAATTCATTCCAGTACAGACCTTCCAAATAATTCATTCCAGTACAGACCTTCCATATAATTCATTCCAGTACAGACCTTCCAAATAATTCATTCCAGTACAGACCTTCCATATAATTCATTATAGTACAGACCTTACTAATAATCCATTCCAGTACAGACCTTCCGAATATTTCGTTCCAGTACAGACCTTACTAATAATTCATTCCAGTACAGACCTTCCAAATAATTCATTCCAGTACAGACCTTCCATATAATTCATTATAGTACAGACCTTACTAATAATCGATTCCAGTACAGACCTTCCAAATATTTCATTCCAGTACAGACCTTACTAATAATTCATTCCAGTACAGACCTTCCAACTAATTAATTCCAGTACAGAAATTACTAATAATTCATTCCAGTACAGACCTTCCAAATAATTCATTCCAGTACAGACCTTACTAATAATCCATTCCAGTACAGACCTTACAAATAATCCATTCCAGTACAGACCTTACAAATAATCCATTACAGTACAGACCTTCCATATAATTCATTCCAGTACAGACCTTCCAAATAATTCATTCCAGTACAGACCTTCCATATAATTCATTCCAGTACAGACCTTCCAAATAATTCATTCCAGTACAGACCTTCCATATAATTCATTCCAGTACAGACCTTCCAAATAATTCATTCCAGTACAGACCTTCCAAATAATTCATTCCAGTACAGACCTTCCATATAATTCATTCCAGTACAGACCTTACAAATAATTCCTTCCAGTACAGACCTTCCATATAATTCATTCCAGTACAGACCTTCCAAATAATTCATTCCAGTACAGACCTTCCATATAATTCATTCCAGTACAGACCTTCCAAATAATTCATTCCAGTACAGACCTTCCATAAAATTCATTCCAGTACAGACCTTACTAATAATCCATTCCAGTACAGACCTTACTAATAATTCATTCCAGTACAGACCTTCCAAATAATTCATTCCAGTACAGACCTTCCATATAATTCAATCCAGTACAGACCTTCCAAATAATCCATTCCAGTACAGACCTTACTAATAATCCATTCCAGGACAGACCTTACTAATAATTCATTCCAGTACAGACCTTCCAAATAATTCATTCCAGTACAGACCTTCCATATAATTCATTCCAGTACAGACCTTCCAAATAATTCATTCCAGAACAAACCTTCCATATAATTCATTCCAGTACAGACCTTCCAAATAATCCATTCCAGTACAGACCTTACTAATAATTCATTCCAGTACAGACCTTCCAAATAATTCATTCCAGTACAGACCTTCCATATAATTCATTCCAGTACAGACCTTCCAAATAATTCATTCCAGTACAGACCTTCCATATAATTCATTATAGTACAGACCTTACTAATAATCCATTCCAGTACAGACCTTCCGAATATTTCGTTCCAGTACAGACCTTACTAATAATTCATTCCAGTACAGACCTTCCAAATAATTAATTCCAGTACAGAAATTACTAATAATTCATTCCAGTACAGACCTTCCAAATAATTCATTCCAGTACAGACCTTACTAATAATCCATTCCAGTACAGACCTTACAAATAATCCATTCCAGTACAGACCTTACAAATAATCCATTACAGTACAGACCTTCCATATAATTCAATCCAGTACAGACCTTCCAAATAATTCATTCCAGTACAGACCTTCCATATAATTCATTCCAGTACAGACCTTCCAAATAATTCATTCCAGTACAGACCTTCCATATAATTCATTCCAGTACAGACCTTCCAAATAATTCATTCCAGTACAGACCTTCCAAATAATTCATTCCAGTACAGACCTTCCATATAATTCCTTCCAGTACAGACCTTCCAAATAATTCCTTCCAGTACAGACCTTCCATATAATTCATTCCAGTACAGACCTTCCAAATAATTCATTCCAGTACAGACCTTCCATATAATTCATTCCAGTACAGACCTTCCAAATAATTCATTCCAGTACAGACCTTCCATAAAATTCATTCCAGTACAGACCTTACTAATAATCCATTCCAGTACAGACCTTACTAATAATTCATTCCAGTACAGACCTTCCAAATAATTCATTCCAGTACAGACCTTCCATATAATTCATTCCAGTACAGACCTTACTAATAATTCATTCCAGTACAGACATTCCAAATAATTCATTCCAGTACAGACCTTCCAAATAATTCATTCCAGTACAGACCTTCCAAATAATTCATTCCAATACAGACCTTCCAAATAATTCATTCCAGTACAGACCTTCCAAATAATCCATTCCAGTACAGACCTACCAAATAATTAATTCCAGTACAGACCTTCCATATAATTCATTCCAGTACAGACCTTACTAATAATCCATTCCAGTACAGACCTTCCATATAATTCATTCCAGTACAACCTTACTAATAATTCATTCCAGTACAGACCTTCCAAATAATTCATTCCAGTACAGACCTTACTAATAATCCATTCCAGTACAGACCTTACTAATAATTCATTCCAGTACAGACCTTCCAAATAATTCATTCCAGTACAGACCTTCCATATAATTCATTCCAGTACAGACCTTACTAATAATTCATTCCAGTACAGACATTCCAAATAATTCATTCCAGTACAGACCTTCCAAATAATTCATTCCAGTACAGAGCTTCCAAATAATTCATTCCAATACAGACCTTCCAAATAATTCATTCCAGTACAGACCTTCCATATAATTCATTCCAGTACAGACCTTACTAATAATCCATTCCAGTACAGACCTTCCATATAATTCATTCCAGTACAGACCTTACTAATAATTCATTCCAGTACAGACCTTCCAAATAATTCATTCCAGTACAGACCTTACTAATAATTCATTCCAGTACAGACCTTACTAATAATTCATTCCAGTACAGACCTTCCAAATAATTCATTCCAGTACAGACCTTCCATATAATTCATTCCAGTACAGACCTTCCAAATAATTCATTCCAGTTCAGACCTTCCAAATAATTCATTCCAGTACAGACCTTCCATATAATTCATTCCAGTACAGACCTTACTAATAATCCATTCCAGTACAGACCTTCCATATAATTCATTCCAGTACAGACCTTACTAATAATCCATTCCAGTACAGACCTTCCATATAATTCATTCCAGTACAGACCTTACTAATAATTCATTCCAGTACAGACCTTCCAAATAATTCATTCCAGTACAGACCTTACTAATAATTCATTCCAGTACAGACCTTACTAATAATTCATTCCAGTACAGACCTTCCAAATAATTCATTCCAGTACAGACCTTCCATATAATTCATTCCAGTACAGACCTTCCAAATAATTCATTCCAGTTCAGACCTTCCAAATAATTCATTCCAGTACAGACCTTCCATATAATTCATTCCAGTACAGACCTTCCAAATAATCCATTCCAGTACAGACCTTACTAATAATCCATTCCAGGACAGACCTTACTAATAATTCATTCTAGTACAGACCTTCCAAATAATTCATTCCAGTACAGACCTTCCAAATAATTCATTCCAGTACAGAACATACTAATAATTCATTCCAGTACAGACCTTCCAAATAATTCATTCCAGTACAGACCTTCCAAATAATTAATTCCAGTACAGACCTTACTAATAATCCATTCCAGGACAGACCTTACAAATAATCCATTCCAGTACAGACCTTACAAATAATCCATTACAGTACAGACCTTCCATATAATTCATTCCAGTACAGACCTTCCAAATAATTCATTCCAGTACAGACCTTCCATATAATTCATTCCAGTACAGACCTTCCAAATAATTCATTCCAGTACAGACCTTCCATATAATTCATTCCAGTACAGACCTTCCAAATAATTCATTCCAGTACAGACCTTCCAAATAATTCATTCCAGTACAGACCTTCCATATAATTCATTCCAGTACAGACCTTCCAAATAATTCCTTCCAGGACAGACCTTCCATTTAATTCATTCCAGTACAGACCTTCCAATTAATTCCTTCCAGGACAGACCTTCCATTTAATTCATTCCAGTACAGACCTTCCAATTAATTCATTCCAGTACAGACCTTCCATAAAATTTATTCCAGTACAGACCTTACTAATAATCCATTCCAGTACAGACCTTACTAATAATTCATTCCAGTACAGACCTTCCAAATAATTCATTCCAGTACAGACCTTCCATATAATTCATTCCAGTACAGACCTTACTAATAATTCATTCCAGTACAGACCTTCCAAATAATTCATTCCAGTATAGACCTTCCAAATAATTCATTCCAGTACAGACCTTCCAAATAATTCATTCCAGTACAGACCTTCCAAATAATCCATTCCAGTACAGACCTTCCAAATAATCCATTCCAGTACAGACCTTCCAAATAATTCATTCCAGTACAGACCTACCAAATAATTCATTCCAGTACAGACCTTCCAAATAATGCATTCCAGTACAGACCTTCCATATAATTCATTCCAGTACAGACCTTCCAAATAATTCATTCCAGTACAGACTTTCCAAATAATTCATTCCAGTACAGACCTTCCATATAATTCATTCCAGTGCAGACCTTCCAAATAATCCATTCCAGTACAGACCTAACCAATAATCCATTCCAGGACAGACCTTACTAATAATTCATTCCAGTACAGACCTTCCAAATAATTCATTCCAGTACAGACCTTCCATATAATTCATTCAAGTACAGACCTTACTAATAATTCATTCCAGTACAGACCTTCCATATAATTCATTCAAGTACAGACCTTACTAATAATTCATTCCAGTACAGACCTTCCAAATAATTCATTCCAATACAAACCTTCCATATAATCCATTCCGTTACAGACCTTCCAAATAATTCATTCCAGTGCAGACCTTCCAAATTATTCATTCCAGTACAGACCTTCCATATAATTCATTCCAGTACAGACCTTACTAATAATTCATTCCAGTACAGACCTTCCAAATAATTCATTCCAGTACAAACCTTCCATATAATCGATTCCAGTACAGACCTTCCAAATAATTCATTCCAGTACAGACCTTCCAAATTATTCATTCCAGTACAGACCTTCCAAATAATCCATTCCAGTACAGACCTTCCAAATAATCGATTCCAGTACAGACCTACCAAATAATTAATTCCAGTACAGACCTTCCATATAATTCATTATAGTACAGACCTTACTAATAATTCATTCCAGTACAGACCTTACTAATAATCCATTCCAGTACAGACCTTCCGAATATTTCGTTCCAGTACAGACCTTACTAATAATCCATTCCAGTACAGACCTTCCGAATATTTCGTTCCAGTACAGACCTTACTAATAATCCATTCCAGTACTGACCTTCCAAATATTTCATTCCAGTACAGACCTTACTAATAATTCATTCCAGTACAGACCTTCCAAATAATTCATTCCAGTACAGAACTTACTAATAATTCATTCCAGTACAGACCTTCCAAATAATTCATTCCAGTACAGACCTTCCAAATAATTCATTCCAGTACAGACCTTACTAATAATCCATTCCAGTACAGACCTTACAAATAATCCATTCCAGTACAGACCTTACAAATAATCCATTACAGTACAGACCTTCCATATAATTCATTCCAGTACAGACCTTCCAAATAATTCATTCCAGTACAGACCTTCCATATAATTCATTCCAGTACAGACCTTCCAAATAATTCATTCCAGTACAGACCTTCCATATAATTCATTCCAGTACAGACCTTCCAAATAATTCATTCCAGTACAGACCTTCCAAATAATTCATTCCAGTACAGACCTTCCATATAATTCATTCCAGTACAGACCTTCCAAATAATTCCTTCCAGTCCAGACCTTCCATATAATTCATTCCAGTACAGACCTTCCAAATAATTCATTCCAGTACAGACCTTCCATATAATTCATTCCAGTACAGACCTTCCAAATAATTCATTCCAGTACAGACCTTGCTAATAATCCATTCCAGAACAGACCTTACTAATAATTCATTCCAGTACAGACCTTCCAAATAATTCATTCCAGTACAGACCTTCCATATAATTCATTCCAGTACAGACCTTACTAATAATTCATTCCAGTACAGACCTTCCAAATAATTCATTCCAGTACAGACCTTCCATATAATTCATTCCAGTACAGACCTTACTAATAATTCATTCCAGTCCAGACCTTCCATATAATTCATTCCAGTACAGACCTTCCAAATAATTCATTCCAGTACAGACCTTCCATATAATTCATTCCAGTACAGACCTTCCAAATAATTCATTCCAGTACAGACCTTGCTAATAATCCATTCCAGAACAGACCTTACTAATAATTCATTCCAGTACAGACCTTCCAAATAATTCATTCCAGTACAGACCTTCCATATAATTCATTCCAGTACAGACCTTACTAATAATTCATTCCAGTACAGACCTTCCAAATAATCCATTCCAGTACAGACCTACCAAATAATTAATTCCAGTACAGACCTTCCATATAATTCATTATAGTACAGACCTTACTAATAATCCATTCCAGTACAGACCTTCCAAATAATTCATTCCAGTACAGACCTTCCATAAAATTCATTATAGTACAGACCTTACTAATAATCCATTCCCGTACAGACCTTCCAAATATTTCATTCCAGTACAGACCTTACTAATAATTCATTCCAGTACAGACCTTACTAATAATCCATTCCAGTACAGACGTACCAAATAATTAATTCCAGTACAGACCTTCCATATAATTCATTCCAGTACAGACCTTACTAATAATCCATTCCAGTACAGACCTTCCATATAATTCATTCCAGTACAGACCTTACTAATAATTCATTCCAGTACAGACCTTCCAAATAATTCATTCCAGTACAGACCTTACTAATAATCCATTCCAGTACAGACCTTCCAAATAATTCATTCAAGTACAGACCTTACTAATAATTCATTCCAGTACAGACCTTCCAAATAATTCATTCCAATACAAACCTTCCATATAATCCATTCCGGTACAGACCTTCCAAATAATTCATTCCAGTGCAGACCTTCCAAATTATTCATTCCAGTACAGACCTTCCATATAATTCATTCCAGTACAGACCTTACTAATAATTCATTCCAGTACAGACCTTCCAAATAATTCATTCCAGTACAAACCTTCCATATAATCCATTCCAGTACAGACCTTCCAAATAATTCATTCCAGTACAGACCTTCCAAATTATTCATTCCAGTACAGACCTTCCAAATAATCCATTCCGGTACAGACCTTCCAAATAATTCATTCCAGTGCAGACCTTCCAAATTATTCATTCCAGTACAGACCTTCCATATAATTCATTCCAGTACAGACCTTACTAATAATTCATTCCAGTACAGACCTTCCAAATAATTCATTCCAGTACAAACCTTCCATATAATCCATTCCAGTACAGACCTTCCAAATAATTCATTCCAGTACAGACCTTCCAAATTATTCATTCCAGTACAGACCTTCCAAATAATCGATTCCAGTACAGACCTACCAAATAATTAATTCCAGTACAGACCTTCCATATAATTCATTATAGTACAGACCTTACTAATAATTCATTCCAGTACAGACCTTACTAATAATCCATTCCAGTACAGACCTTCCGAATATTTCGTTCCAGTACAGACCTTACTAATAATCCATTCCAGTACAGACCTTCCGAATATTTCGTTCCAGTACAGACCTTACTAATAATCCATTCCAGTACTGACCTTCCAAATATTTCATTCCAGTACAGACCTTACTAATAATTCATTCCAGTACAGACCTTCCAAATAATTCATTCCAGTACAGAACTTACTAATAATTCATTCCAGTACCGACCTTCCAAATAATTCATTCCAGTACAGACCTTCCAAATAATTCATTCCAGTACAGACCTTACTAATAATCCATTCCAGTACAGACCTTACAAATAATCCATTCCAGTACAGACCTTACAAATAATCCATTACAGTACAGACCTTCCATATAATTCATTCCAGTACAGACCTTCCAAATAATTCATTCCAGTACAGACCTTCCATATAATTCATTCCAGTACAGACCTTCCAAATAATTCATTCCAGTACAGACCTTCCATATAATTCATTCCAGTACAGACCTTCCAAATAATTCATTCCAGTACAGACCTTCCAAATAATTCATTCCAGTACAGACCTTCCATATAATTAATTCCAGTACAGACCTTCCAAATAATTCCTTCCAGTCCAGACCTTCCATATAATTCATTCCAGTACAGACCTTCCAAATAATTCATTCCAGTACAGACCTTCCATATAATTCATTCCAGTACAGACCTTCCAAATAATTCATTCCAGTACAGACCTTGCTAATAATCCATTCCAGTACAGACCTTACTAATAATTCATTCCAGTACAGACCTTCCAAATAATTCATTCCAGTACAGACCTTCCATATAATTCATTCCAGTACAGACCTTACTAATAATTCATTCCAGTACAGACCTTCCAAATAATTCATTCCAGTACAGACCTTCCAAATAATTCATTCCAGTACAGACCTTCCAAATAATCCATTCCAGTACAGACCTTCCAAATAATCCATTCCAGTACAGACCTACCAAATAATTAATTCCAGTACAGACCTTCCATATAATTCATTATAGTACAGACCTTACTAATAATCCATTCCAGTACAGACCTTCCAAATAATTCATTCCAGTACAGACCTTCCATAAAATTCATTATAGTATAGACCTTACTAATAATCCATTCCCGTACAGACATTCCAAATATTTCATTCCAGTACAGACCTTACTAATAATTCATTCCAGTACAGACCTTACTAATAATCCATTCCAGTACAGACGTACCAAATAATTAATTCCAGTACAGACCTTCCATATAATTCATTCCAGTACAGATCTTACTCATAATCCATTCCAGTACAGACCTTCCATATAATTCATTCCAGTACAGACCTTACTAATAATTCATTCCAGTACAGACCTTCCAAATAATTCATTCCAGTACAGACCTTACTAATAATCCATTCCAGTACAGACCTTCCAAATAATTCATTCCAGTACAGACCTTCCATATAATTCATTACAGTACAGACCTTCCAAATAATTCATTCCAGTTCAGACCTTCCAAATAATTCATTCCAGTACAGACCTTCCATATAATTCATTCCAGTACAGACCTTCCAAATAATCCATTCCAGTACAGACCTTACTAATAATCCATTCCAGGACAGACCTTACTAATAATTCATACCAGTACAGACCTTCCAAATAATTCATTCCAGTACAGACCTTCCAAATAATTCATTCCAGTACAGAACTTACTAATAATGCATTCCAGTACAGACCTTCCAAATAATTCATTCCAGTACAGACCTTCCAAATAATTAATTCCAGTACAGACCTTACTAATAATCCATTCCAGGACAGACCTTACAAATAATCCATTCCAGTACAGACCTTACAAATAATCCATTACAGTACAGACCTTCCATATAATTCATTCCAGTACAGACCTTCCAAATAATTCATTCCAGTACAGACCTTCCATATAATTCATTCCAGTACAGACCTTCCAAATAATTCATTCCAGTACAGACCTTCCATATAATTCATTCCAGTACAGACCTTCCAAATAATTCATTCCAGTACAGACCTTCCAAATAATTCATTCCAGTACAGACCTTCCATATAATTCATTCCAGTACAGACCTTCCAAATAATTCCTTCCAGTACAGACCTTCCATATAATTCATTCCAGTACAGACCTTCCAAATAATTCATTCCAGTACAGACCTTCCATATAATTCATTCCAGTACAGACCTTCCAAATAATTCATTCCAGTACAGACCTTCCATAAAATTCATTCCAGTACAGACCTTACTAATAATCCATTCCAGTACAGACCCTACTAATAATTCATTCCAGTACAGACCTTCCAAATAATTCATTCCAGTACAGACCTTCCATATAATTCATTCCAGTACAGACCTTACTAATAATTCATTCCAGTACAGACCTTCCAAATAATTCATTCCAGTAGCGACCTTCCAAATAATTCATTCCAGTACAGACCTTCCAAATAATCCATTCCAGTACAGACCTTCCAAATAATCCATTCCAGTACAGACCTACCAAATAATTAATTCCAGTACAGACCTTCCATATAATTCATTATAGTACAGACCTTACTAATAATCCATTCCAGTACAGACCTTCCAAATAATTCATTCCAGTACAGACCTTCCATATAATTCATTATAGTACAGACCTTACTAATAATTCATTCCAGTACAGACCTTACTAATAATTCATTCCAGTACAGACCTTACTAATAATCCATTCCAGTACAGACCTTCCAAATAATCCATTCCAGTACAGACCTACCAAATAATTAATTCCAGTACAGACCTTCCATATAATTCATTATAGTACAGACCTTACTAATAATCCATTCCAGTACAGACCTACCAAATAATTAATTCCAGTACAGACCTTCCATATAATTCATTCCAGTACAGACCTTCCAAATAATCCATTCCAGTACAGACCTACCAAATAATTAATTCCAGTACAGACCTTCCATATAATTCATTATAGTACAGACCTTACTAATAATCCATTCCAGTACAGACCTTCCAAATAATACATTCCAGTACAGACCTTCCAAATAATCCATTCCAGTACAGACCTACCAAATAATTAATTCCAGTACAGACCTTCCATATAATTCATTATAGTACAGACCTTCCAAATATTTCGTTCCAGTACAGAACTTACTAATAATCCATTCCCGTACAGACCTTCCAAATATTTCATTCCAGTACAGACCTTACTAATAATTCATTCCAGTACAGACCTTACTAATAATCCATTCCAGTACAGACCTACCAAATAATTAATTCCAGTACAGACCTTCCATATAATTAATTCCAGTACAGACCTTACTAATAATCCATTCCAGTACAGACCTTCCATATAATTCATTCCAGTACAGACCTTACTAATAATTCATTCCAGTACAGACCTTCCAAATAATTCATTCCAGCACAAACCTTCCATATAATCCATTCCAGTACAGACCTTCCAAATAATTCATTCCAGTACAGACCTTCCAAATTATTCATTCCAGTACAGACCTTCCAAATAATCCATTCCAGTACAGACCTTCCAAATAATCGATTCCAGTACAGACCTACCAAATAATCGATTCCAGTACAGACCTACCAAATAATTAATTCCAGTACAGACCTTCCATATAATTCATTCCAGTACAGACCTTACTAATAATTCATTCCAGTACAGACCTTCCAAATAATTCATTCCAGCACAAACCTTCCATATAATCCATTCCAGTACAGACCTTCCAAATAATTCATTCCAGTACAGACCTTCCAAATTATTCATTCCAGTACAGACCTTCCAAATAATCCATTCCAGTACAGACCTTCCAAATAATCGATTCCAGTACAGACCTACCAAATAATTAATTCCAGTACAGACCTTCCATATAATTCATTCCAGTACAGACCTTACTAATAATTCATTCCAGTACAGACCTTCCAAATAATTCATTCCAGCACAAACCTTCCATATAATCCATTCCAGTACAGACCTTCCAAATAATTCATTCCAGTACAGACCTTCCAAATTATTCATTCCAGTACAGACCTTCCAAATAATCCATTCCAGTACAGACCTTCCAAATAATCGATTCCAGTACAGACCTACCAAATAATTAATTCCAGTACAGACCTTCCATATAATTAATTCCAGTACAGACCTTCCATATAATTCATTCCAGTACAGACCTTACTAATAATCAATTCCAGTACAGACCTTCCGAATATTTCGTTCCAGTACAGACCTTACTAATAATTCATTCCAGTACAGACCTTACTAATAATCCATTCCAGTACAGACCTTCCGAATATTTCGTTCCAGTACAGACCTTACTAATAATCCATTCCAGTACAGACCTTCCGAATATTTCGTTCCAGTACAGACCTTACTAATAATCCATTCCAGTACAGACCTTCCAAATATTTCATTCCAGTACAGACCTTACTAATAATTCATTCCAGTACAGACCTTCCAAATAATTCATTCCAGTACAGACCTTCCAAATAATTCATTCCAGTACAGACCTTCCAAATAATTCATTCCAGTACAGACCTTACTAATAATCCATTCCAGTACAGACCTTACAAATAATCCATTCCAGTACAGACCTTACAAATAATCCATTACAGTACAGACCTTCCATATAATTCATTCCAGTACAGACCTTCCAAATAATTCATTCCAGTACAGACCTTCCATATAATTCATTCCAGTACAGACCTTCCAAATAATTCATTCCAGTACAGACCTTCCATATAATTCATTCCAGTACAGACCTTCCAAATAATTCATTCCAGTACAGACCTTCCAAATAATTCATTCCAGTACAGACCTTCCATATAATTCATTCCAGTACAGACCTTCCAAATAATTCCTTCCAGTACAGACCTTCCATATAATTCATTCCAGTACAGACCTTCCAAATAATTCATTCCAGTACAGACCTTCCATATAATTCATTCCAGTACAGACCTTCCAAATAATTCATTCCAGTACAGACCTTACTAATAATCCATTCCAGTACAGACCTTACTAATAATTCATTCCAGTACAGACCTTCCAAATAATTCATTCCAGTACAGACCTTCCATATAATTCATTCCAGTACAGACCTTACTAATAATTCATTCCAGTACAGACCTTCCAAATAATTCATTCCAGTACAGACCTTCCAAATAATTCATTCCAGTACAGACCTTCCAAATAATTCATTCCAGTACAGACCTTCCAAATAATCCATTCCAGTACAGACCTTCCAAATAATCCATTCCAGTACAGACCTACCAAATAATTAATTCCAGTACAGACCTTCCATATAATTCATTATAGTACAGACCTTACTAATAATCCATTCCAGTACAGACCTTCCAAATAATTCATTCCAGTACAGAACTTCCATAAAATTCATTATAGTACAGACCTTACTAATAATCCATTCCCGTACAGACCTTCCAAATATTTCATTCCAGTACAGACCTTCCAAATAATTCATTCCAGTACAGACCTTCCATATAATTCATTACAGTACAGACCTTCCAAATAATTCATTCCAGTTCAGACCTTCCAAATAATTCATTCCAGTACAGACCTTCCATATAATTCATTCCAGTACAGACCTTCCAAATAATCCATTCCAGTACAGACCTTACTAATAATCCATTCCAGGACAGACCTTACTAATAATTCATACCAGTACAGACCTTCCAAATAATTCATTCCAGTACAGACCTTCCAAATAATTCATTCCAGTACAGAACTTACTAATAATGCATTCCAGTACAGACCTTCCAAATAATTCATTCCAGTACAGACCTTCCAAATAATTAATTCCAGTACAGACCTTACTAATAATCCATTCCAGGACAGACCTTACAAATAATCCATTCCAGTACAGACCTTACAAATAATCCATTACAGTACAGACCTTCCATATAATTCATTCCAGTACAGACCTTCCAAATAATTCATTCCAGTACAGACCTTCCATATAATTCATTCCAGTACAGACCTTCCAAATAATTCATTCCAGTACAGACCTTCCATATAATTCATTCCAGTACAGACCTTCCAAATAATTCATTCCAGTACAGACCTTCCAAATAATTCATTCCAGTACAGACCTTCCATATAATTCATTCCAGTACAGACCTTCCAAATAATTCCTTCCAGTACAGACCTTCCATATAATTCATTCCAGTACAGACCTTCCAAATAATTCATTCCAGTACAGACCTTCCATATAATTCATTCCAGTACAGACCTTCCAAATAATTCATTCCAGTACAGACCTTCCATAAAATTCATTCCAGTACAGACCTTACTAATAATCCATTCCAGTACAGACCCTACTAATAATTCATTCCAGTACAGACCTTCCAAATAATTCATTCCAGTACAGACCTTCCATATAATTCATTCCAGTACAGACCTTACTAATAATTCATTCCAGTACAGACCTTCCAAATAATTCATTCCAGTAGCGACCTTCCAAATAATTCATTCCAGTACAGACCTTCCAAATAATCCATTCCAGTACAGACCTTCCAAATAATCCATTCCAGTACAGACCTACCAAATAATTAATTCCAGTACAGACCTTCCATATAATTCATTATAGTACAGACCTTACTAATAATCCATTCCAGTACAGACCTTCCAAATAATTCATTCCAGTACAGACCTTCCATATAATTCATTATAGTACAGACCTTACTAATAATTCATTCCAGTACAGACCTTACTAATAATTCATTCCAGTACAGACCTTACTAATAATCCATTCCAGTACAGACCTTCCAAATAATCCATTCCAGTACAGACCTACCAAATAATTAATTCCAGTACAGACCTTCCATATAATTCATTATAGTACAGACCTTACTAATAATCCATTCCAGTACAGACCTACCAAATAATTAATTCCAGTACAGACCTTCCATATAATTCATTCCAGTACAGACCTTCCAAATAATCCATTCCAGTACAGACCTACCAAATAATTAATTCCAGTACAGACCTTCCATATAATTCATTATAGTACAGACCTTACTAATAATCCATTCCAGTACAGACCTTCCAAATAATACATTCCAGTACAGACCTTCCAAATAATCCATTCCAGTACAGACCTACCAAATAATTAATTCCAGTACAGACCTTCCATATAATTCATTATAGTACAGACCTTCCAAATATTTCGTTCCAGTACAGAACTTACTAATAATCCATTCCCGTACAGACCTTCCAAATATTTCATTCCAGTACAGACCTTACTAATAATTCATTCCAGTACAGACCTTACTAATAATCCATTCCAGTACAGACCTACCAAATAATTAATTCCAGTACAGACCTTCCATATAATTAATTCCAGTACAGACCTTACTAATAATCCATTCCAGCACAAACCTTCCATATAATCCATTCCAGTACAGACCTTCCAAATAATTCATTCCAGTACAGACCTTCCAAATTATTCATTCCAGTACAGACCTTCCAAATAATCCATTCCAGTACAGACCTTCCAAATAATCGATTCCAGTACAGACCTACCAAATAATTAATTCCAGTACAGACCTTCCATATAATTCATTATAGTACAGACCTTACTAATAATCAATTCCAGTACAGACCTTCCGAATATTTCGTTCCAGTACAGACCTTACTAATAATTCATTCCAGTACAGACCTTACTAATAATCCATTCCAGTACAGACCTTCCGAATATTTCGTTCCAGTACAGACCTTACTAATAATCCATTCCAGTACAGACCTTCCGAATATTTCGTTCCAGTACAGACCTTACTAATAATCCATTCCAGTACAGACCTTCCAAATATTTCATTCCAGTACAGACCTTACTAATAATTCATTCCAGTACAGACCTTCCAAATAATTCATTCCAGTACAGACCTTCCAAATAATTCATTCCAGTACAGACCTTCCAAATAATTCATTCCAGTACAGACCTTACTAATAATCCATTCCAGTACAGACCTTACAAATAATCCATTCCAGTACAGACCTTACAAATAATCCATTACAGTACAGACCTTCCATATAATTCATTCCAGTACAGACCTTCCAAATAATTCATTCCAGTACAGACCTTCCATATAATTCATTCCAGTACAGACCTTCCAAATAATTCATTCCAGTACAGACCTTCCATATAATTCATTCCAGTACAGACCTTCCAAATAATTCATTCCAGTACAGACCTTCCAAATAATTCATTCCAGTACAGACCTTCCATATAATTCATTCCAGTACAGACCTTCCAAATAATTCCTTCCAGTACAGACCTTCCATATAATTCATTCCAGTACAGACCTTCCAAATAATTCATTCCAGTACAGACCTTCCATATAATTCATTCCAGTACAGACCTTCCAAATAATTCATTCCAGTACAGACCTTACTAATAATCCATTCCAGTACAGACCTTACTAATAATTCATTCCAGTACAGACCTTCCAAATAATTCATTCCAGTACAGACCTTCCATATAATTCATTCCAGTACAGACCTTCCAAATAATTCATTCCAGTACAGACCTTACTAATAATCCATTCCAGTACAGACCTTACTAATAATCCATTCCAGTACAGACCTTACTAATAATTCATTCCAGTACAGACCTTACTAATAATTCATTCCAGTACAGACCTTCCAAATAATTCATTCCAGTACAGACCTTCCAAATAATTCATTCCAGTACAGACCTTCCAAATAATTCATTCCAGTACAGACCTTCCAAATAATCCATTCCAGTACAGACCTTCCAAATAATCCATTCCAGTACAGACCTACCAAATAATTAATTCCAGTACAGACCTTCCATATAATTCATTATAGTACAGACCTTACTAATAATCCATTCCAGTACAGACCTTCCAAATAATTCATTCCAGTACAGAACTTCCATAAAATTCATTATAGTACAGACCTTACTAATAATCCATTCCCGTACAGACCTTCCAAATATTTCATTCCAGTACAGACCTTACTAATAATTCATTCCAGTACAGACCTTACTAATAATCCATTCCAGTACAGACCTACCAAATAATTAATTCCAGTACAGACCTTCCATATAATTCATTCCAGTACAGACCTTACTAATAATCCATTCCAGTACAGACCTTCCATATAATTCATTCCAGTACAGACCTTACTAATAATTCATTCCAGTACAGACCTTCCAAATAATTCATTCCAGTACAGACCTTACTAATAATCCATTCCAGTACAGACCTTCCAAATAATTCATTCCAGTACAGACCTTCCATATAATTCATTCCAGTACAGACCTTCCAAATAATTCATTCCAGTTCAGACCTTCCAAATAATTCATTCCAGTACAGACCTTCCATATAATTCATTCCAGTACAGACCTTCCAAATAATCCATTCCAGTACAGACCTTACTAATAATCCATTCCAGGACAGACCTTACTAATAATTCATTCCAGTACAGACCTTCCAAATAATTCATTCCAGTACAGACCTTCCAAATAATTCATTCCAGTACAGAACTTACTAATAATGCATTCCAGTACAGACCTTCCAAATAATTCATTCCAGTACAGACCTTCCAAATAATTAATTCCAGTACAGACCTTACTAATAATCCATTCCAGGACAGACCTTACAAATAATCCATTCCAGTACAGACCTTACAAATAATCCATTACAGTACAGACCTTCCATATAATTCATTCCAGTACAGACCTTCCAAATAATTCATTCCAGTACAGACCTTCCATATAATTCATTCCAGTACTGACCTTCCAAATAATTCATTCCAGTACAGACCTTCCAAATAATTCATTCCAGTACAGACCTTCCATATAATTCATTCCAGTACAGACCTTCCAAATAATTCCTTCCAGTACAGACCTTCCATATAATTCATTCCAGTACAGACCTTCCAAATAATTCATTCCAGTACAGACCTTCCATATAATTCATTCCAGTACAGACCTTCCAAATAATTCATTCCAGTACAGACCTTCCATAAAATTCATTCCAGTACAGACCTTACTAATAATCCATTCCAGTACAGACCTTACTAATAATTCATTCCAGTACAGACCTTCCAAATAATTCATTCCAGTACAGACCATCCATATAATTCATTCCAGTACAGACCTTACTAATAATTCATTCCAGTACAGACCTTCCAAATAATTCATTCCAGTATCGACCTTCCAAATAATTCATTCCAGTACAGACCTTCCAAATAATTCATTCCAGTACAGACCTTCCAAATAATCCATTCCAGTACAGACCTTCCAAATAATCCATTCCAGTACAGACCTACCAAATAATTCCTTCCAGTACAGACCTTCCATATAATTCATTCCAGTACAGACCTTCCAAATAATTCATTCCAGTACAGACCTTCCATATAATTCATTCCAGTACAGACCTTCCAAATGATTCATTCCAGTACAGACCTTCCAAATAATTCATTCCAGTACAGACCTTCCATATAATTCATTCCAGTACAGACCTTCCAAATAATTCCTTCCAGTACAGACCTTCCATATAATTCATTCCAGTACAGACCTTCCAAATAATTCATTCCAGTACAGACCTTCCATATAATTCATTCCAGTACAGACCTTCCAAATAACTCATTCCAGTACAGACCTTCCATAAAATTCATTCCAGTACAGACCTTACTAATAATCCATTCCAGTACAGACCTTACTAATAATTCATTCCAGTACAGACCTTCCAAATAATTCATTCCAGTACAGACCTTCCATATAATGCATTCCAGTGCAGACCTTACTAATAATTCATTCCAGTATCGCCCTTCCAAATAATTCATTCCAGTACAGACCTTCCAAATAATTCATTCCAGTACAGACCTTCCAAATAATCCATTCCAGTACAGACCTTCCAAATAATCCATTCCAGTACA
Organism: Heterodontus francisci; assembly: GCF_036365525.1. NCBI lineage: Eukaryota > Metazoa > Chordata > Chondrichthyes > Heterodontiformes > Heterodontidae > Heterodontus > Heterodontus francisci. The sequence continues at coordinate 27,673,294 of NC_090384.1, forward strand.
GACCTACCAAATAATTAATTCCAGTACAGACCTTCCATATAATTCATTATAGTACAGACCTTACTAATAATCCATTCCAGTACAGACCTTCCAAATAATTCATTCCAGTACAGACCTTCCAAATAATCCATTCCAGTACAGACCTTCCAAATAATCCATTCCAGTACAGACCTACCAAATAATTAATTCCAGTACAGACCTTCCATATAATTCATTATAGTACAGACCTTACTAATAATCCATTCCAGTACAGACCTTCCAAATAATTCATTCCAGTATCGACCTTCCAAATAATTCATTCCAGTACAGACCTTCCAAATAATTCATTCCAGTACAGACCTTCCAAATAATCCATTCCAGTACAGACCTTCCAAATAATCCATTCCAGTACAGACCTACCAAATAATTAATTCCAGTACAGACCTTCCATATAATTCATTATAGTACAGACCTTACTAATAATCCATTCCAGTACAGACCTTCCAAATAATTCATTCCAGTACAGACCTTCCAAATAATCCATTCCAGTACAGACCTTCCAAATAATCCATTCCAGTACAGACCTACCAAATAATTAATTCCAGTACAGACCTTCCATATAATTCATTATAGTACAGACCTTACTAATAATCCATTCCAGTACAGACCTTCCAAATAATTCATTCCAGTACAGACCTTCCATAAAATTCATTATAGTACAGACCTTACTAATAATCCATTCCCGTACAGACCTTCCAAATATTTCATTCCAGTACAGACCTTACTAATAATCCATTCCAGTACAGACCTTCCAAATAATCCATTCCAGTACAGACCTACCAAATAATTAATTCCAGTACAGACCTTCCATATAATTCATTATAGTACAGACCTTACTAATAATCCATTCCAGTACAGACCTACCAAATAATTAATTCCAGTACAGACCTTCCATATAATTCATTCCAGTACAGACCTTCCAAATAATCCATTCCAGTACAGACCTACCAAATAATTAATTCCAGTACAGACCTTCCATATAATTCATTATAGTACAGACATTACTAATAATCCATTCCAGTACAGACCTTCCAAATAATCCATTCCAGTACAGACCTTCCAAATAATCCATTCCAGTACAGACCTACCAAATAATTAATTCCAGTACAGACCTTCCATATAATTCATTATAGTACAGACCTTCCAAATATTTCGTTCCAGTACAGAACTTACTAATAATCCATTCCCGTACAGACCTTCCAAATATTTCATTCCAGTACAGACCTTACTAATAATTCATTCCAGTACAGACCTTACTAATAATCCATTCCAGTACAGACCTACCAAATAATTAATTCCAGTACAGACCTTCCATATAATTCATTCCAGTACAGACCTTACTAATAATCCATTCCAGTACAGACCTTCCATATAATTCATTCCAGTACAGACCTTACTAATAATTCATTCCAGTACAGACCTTCCAAATAATTCATTCCAGTACAAACCTTCCATATAATCCATTCCAGTACAGACCTTCCAAATAATTCATTCCAGTACAGACCTTCCATATAATTCATTATAGTACAGACCTTACTAATAATCAATTCCAGTACAGACCTTCCGAATATTTTGTTCCAGTACAGACCTTACTAATAATTCATTCCAGTACAGACCTTACTAATAATCCATTCCAGTACAGACCTTCCGAATATTTCGTTCCAGTACAGACCTTACTAATAATCCATTCCAGTACAGACCTTCCGAATATTTCGTTCCAGTACAGACCTTACTAATAATCCATTCCAGTACAGACCTTCCAAATATTTCATTCCAGTACAGACCTTACTAATAATTCATTCCAGTACAGACCTTCCAAATAATTCATTCCAGTACAGAACTTACTAATAATTCATTCCAGTACAGACCTTCCAAATAATTCATTCCAGTACAGACCTTCCAAATAATTCATTCCAGTACAGACCTTACTAATAATCCATTCCAGTACAGACCTTACAAATAATCCATTCCAGTACAGACCTTACAAATAATCCATTACAGTACAGACCTTCCAAATAATTCATTCCAGTACAGACCTTCCATATAATTCATTCCAGTACAGACCTTCCAAATAATTCATTCCAGTACAGACCTTCCATATAATTCATTCCAGTACAGACCTTCCAAATAATTCATTCCAGTACAGACCTTCCAAATAATTCATTCCAGTACAGACCTTCCATATAATTCATTCCAGTACAGACCTTCCAAATAATTCCTTCCAGTACAGACCTTCCATATAATTCATTCCAGTACAGACCTTCCAAATAATTCATTCCAGTACAGACCTTCCATATAATTCATTCCAGTACAGACCTTCCAAATAATTCATTCCAGTACAGACCTTACTAATAATCCATTCCAGTACAGACCTTACTAATAATTCATTCCAGTACAGACCTTCCAAATAATTCATTCCAGTACAGACCTTACATATAATTCATTCCAGTACAGACCTTACTAATAATTCATTCCAGTACAGACCTTCCAAATAATTCATTCCAGTACAGACCTTCCAAATAATTCATTCCAGTACAGACGTTCCAAATAATCCATTCCAGTACAGACCTTCCAAATAATCCATTCCAGTACAGACCTACCAAATAATTAATTCCAGTACAGACCTTCCATATAATTCATTATAGTACAGACCTTACTAATAATCCATTCCAGTACAGACCTTCCAAATAATTCATTCCAGTACAGACCTTCCATAAAATTCATTATAGTACAGACCTTACTAATAATCCATTCCCGTACAGACCTTCCAAATATTTAATTCCAGTACAGACCTTACTAATAATTCATTCCAGTACAGACCTTACTAATAATCCATTCCAGTACAGACCTACCAAATAATTAATTCCAGTACAGACCTTCCATATAATTCATTCCAGTACAGACCTTACTAATAATCCATTCCAGTACAGACCTTCCATATAATTCATTCCAGTACAGACCTTACTAATAATTCATTCCAGTACAGACCTTCCAAATAATTCATTCCAGTACAGACCTTACTAATAATCCATTCCAGTACAGACATTCCAAATAATTCATTCCAGTACAGACCTTCCATATAATTCATTCCAGTACAGACCTTCCAAATAATTCATTCCAGTTCAGACCTTCCAAATAATTCATTCCAGTACAGACCTTCCAAATAATTCATTCCAGTTCAGACCTTCCAAATAATTCATTCCAGTACAGACCTTCCATATAATTCATTCCAGTACAGACCTTACTAATAATCCATTCCAGTACAGACATTCCAAATAATTCATTCCAGTACAGACCTTCCATATAATTCATTCCAGTACAGACCTTCCAAATAATTCATTCCAGTACAGACCTTCCAAATAATCCATTCCAGTACAGACCTTACTAATAATCCATTCCAGGACAGACCTTACTAATAATTCATTCCAGTACAGACCTTCCAAATAATTCATTCCAGTACAGACCTTCCAAATAATTCATTCCAGTACAGAACTTACTAATAATGCATTCCAGTACAGACCTTCCAAATAATTCATTCCAGTACAGACCTTCCAAATAATTAATTCCAGTACAGACCTTACTAATAATCCATTCCAGGACAGACCTTACAAATAATCCATTCCAGTACAGACCTTACAAATAATCCATTACAGTACAGACCTTCCATATAATTCATTCCAGTACAGACCTTCCAAATAATTCATTCCAGTACAGACCTTCCATATAATTCATTCCAGTACAGACCTTCCAAATAATTCATTCCAGTACAGACCTTCCATATAATTCATTCCAGTACAGACCTTCCAAATAATTCATTCCAGTACAGACCTTCCAAATAATTCATTCCAGTACAGACCTTCCATATAATTCATTCCAGTACAGACCTTCCAAATAATTCCTTCCAGTACAGACCTTCCATATAATTCATTCCAGTACAGACCTTCCAAATAATTCATTCCAGTACAGACCTTCCATATAATTCATTCCAGTACAGACCTTCCAAATAATTCATTCCAGTACAGACCTTCCATAAAATTCATTCCAGTACAGACCTTACTAATAATCCATTCCAGTACAGACCTTACTAATAATTCATTCCAGTACAGACCTTCCAAATAATTCATTCCAGTACAGACCTTCCATATAATTCATTCCAGTACAGACCTTACTAATAATTCATTCCAGTACAGACCTTCCAAATAATTCATTCCAGTATCGACCTTCCAAATAATTCATTCCAGTACAGACCTTCCAAATAATTCATTCCAGTACAGACCTTCCAAATAATCCATTCCAGTACAGACCTTCCAAATAATCCATTCCAGTACAGACCTACCAAATAATTAATTCCAGTACAGACCTTCCATATAATTCATTATAGTACAGACCTTACTAATAATCCATTCCAGTACAGACCTTCCAAATAATTCATTCCAGTACAGACCTTCCAAATAATCCATTCCAGTACAGACCTTCCAAATAATCCATTCCAGTACAGACCTACCAAATAATTAATTCCAGTACAGACCTTCCATATAATTCATTATAGTACAGACCTTACTAATAATCCATTCCAGTACAGACCTTCCAAATAATTCATTCCAGTACAGACCTTCCATATAATTCATTATAGTACAGACCTTACTAATAATCCATTCCCGTACAGACCTTCCAAATATTTCATTCCAGTACAGACCTTACTAATAATTCATTCCAGTACAGACCTTACTAATAATCCATTCCAGTACAGACCTTCCAAATAATCCATTCCAGTACAGACCTACCAAATAATTAATTCCAGTACAGACCTTCCATATAATTCATTATAGTACAGACCTTACTAATAATCCATTCCAGTACAGACCTACCAAATAATTAATTCCAGTACAGACCTTCCATATAATTCATTCCAGTACAGACCTTCCAAATAATCCATTCCAGTACAGACCTACCAAATAATTAATTCCAGTACAGACCTTCCATATAATTCATTATAGTACAGACCTTACTAATAATCCATTCCAGTACAGACCTTCCAAATAATCCATTCCAGTACAGACCTTCCAAATAATCCATTCCAGTACAGACCTACCAAATAATTAATTCCAGTACAGACCTTCCATATAATTCATTATAGTACAGACCTTCCAAATATTTCGTTCCAGTACAGAACTTACTAATAATCCATTCCCTTACAGACCTTCCAAATATTTCATTCCAGTACAGACCTTACTAATAATTCATTCCAGTACAGACCTTACTAATAATCCATTCCAGTACAGACCTACCAAATAATTAATTCCAGTACAGACCTTCCATATAATTCATTCCAGTACAGACCTTACTAATAATCCATTCCAGTACAGACCTTCCATATAATTCAATCCAGTACAGACCTTACTAATAATTCATTCCAGTACAGACCTTCCAAATAATTCATTCCAGTACAGACCTTACTAATAATCCATTCCAGTACAGACCTTCCAAATAATTCATTCCAGTACAGACCTTCCATATAATTCATTCCAGTACAGATCTTCCAAATAATTCATTCCAGTTCAGACCTTCCAAATAATTCATTCCAGTACAGACCTTCCATATAATTCATTCCAGTACAGACCTTCCAAATAAACCATTCCAGTACAGACCTTACTAATAATCCATTCCAGGACAGACCTTACTAATAATTCATTCCAGTACAGACCTTCCAAATAATTCATTCCAGTACAGACCTTCCAAATAATTCATTCCAGTACAGAACTTACTAATAATTCATTCCAGTACAGACCTTCCAAATAATTCATTCCAGTACAGACCTTCCAAATAATTAATTCCAGTACAGACCTTACTAATAATCCATTCCAGGACAGACCTTACAAATAATCCATTCCAGTACAGACCTTACAAATAATCCATTACAGTACAGACCTTCCATATAATTCATTCCAGTACAGACCTTCCAAATAATTCATTCCAGTACAGACCTTCCATATAATTCATTCCAGTACAGACCTTCCAAATAATTCATTCCAGTACAGACCTTCCATATAATTCATTCCAGTACAGACCTTCCAAATAATTCATTCCAGTACAGACCTTCCAAATAATTCATTCCAGTACAGACCTTCCAAATAATTCATTCCAGTACAGAACTTACTAATAATTCATTCCAGTACAGACCTTCCAAATAATTCATTCCAGTACAGACCTTCCAAATAATTCATTCCAGTACAGAACTTACTAATAATCCATTCCAGTACAGACCTTACTAATAATCCATTCCAGGACAGACCTTACTAATAATTCATTCCAGTACAGACCTTCCAAATAATTCATTCCAGTACAGACCTTCCAAATAATTCATTCCAGTACAGAACTTACTAATAATTCATTCCAGTACAGACCTTCCAAATAATTCATTCCAGTACAGACCTTCCAAATAATTAATTCCAGTACAGACCTTACTAATAATCCATTCCAGGACAGACCTTACAAATAATCCATTCCAGTACAGACCTTACAAATAATCCATTACAGTACAGACCTTCCATATAATTCATTCCAGTACAGACCTTCCAAATAATTCATTCCAGTACAGACCTTCCATATAATTCATTCCAGTACAGACCTTCCAAATAATTCATTCCAGTACAGACCTTCCATATAATTCATTCCAGTACAGACCTTCCAAATAATTCATTCCAGTACAGACCTTCCATATAATTCATTCCAGTACAGACCTTCCACATAATTCCTTCCAGTACAGACCTTCCATATAATTCATTCCAGTACAGACCTTCCAAATAATTCATTCCAGTCCAGACCTTCCATATAATTCATTCCAGTACAGACCTTCCAAATAATTCATTCCAGTACAGACCTTCCATATAATTCATTCCAGTGCAGACCTTCCAAATAATCCATTCCAGTACAGACCTAACTAATAATCCATTCCAGGACAGACCTTACTAATAATTCATTCCAGTACAGACCTTCCAAATAATTCATTCCAATACAAACCTTCCATATAATCCATTCCAGTACAGACCTTCCAAATAATTCATTCCAGTACAGACCTTCCAAATTATTCATTCCAGTACAGACCTTCCATATAATTCATTCCAGTACAGACCTTACTAATAATTCATTCCAGTACAGACCTTCCAAATAATTCATTCCAGTACAAACCTTCCATATAATCCATTCCAGTACAGACCTTCCAAATAATTCATTCCAGTACAGACCTTCCAAATAATCGATTCCAGTACAGACCTACCAAATAATTAATTCCAGTACAGACCTTCCATATAATCGATTCCAGTACAGACCTACCAAATAATTAATTCCAGTACAGACCTTCCATATAATTCATTATAGTACAGACCTTACTAATAATCCATTCCAGTACAGACCTTCCGAATATTTCGTTCCAGTACAGACCTTACTAATAATTCATTCCAGTACAGACCTTACTAATAATCCATTCCAGAACAGACCTTCCGAATATTTCGTTCCAATACAGACCTGACTAATAATCCATTCCAGTACAGACCTTCCGAATATTTCGTTCCAGTACAGACATTACTAATAATCCATTCCAGTACAGACCTTCCAAATATTTCATTCCAGTACAGACCTTACTAATAATTCATTCCAGTACAGACCTTCCAAATAATTCATTCCAGTACAGAACTTACTAATAATTCATTCCAGTACAGACCTTCCAAATAATTCATTCCAGTACAGACCTTCCAAATAATTCATTCCAGTACAGACCTTACTAATAATCCATTCCAGTACAGACCTTACAAATAATCCATTCCAGTACAGACCTTCCATATAATTCATTCCAGTACAGACCTTCCAAATAATTCATTCCAGTACAGACCTTCCATATAATTCATTCCAGTACAGACCTTCCAAATAATTCATTCCAGTACAGACCTTCCATATAATTCATTCCAGTACAGACCTTCCAAATAATTCATTCCAGTACAGACCTTCCAAATAATTCATTCCAGTACAGACCTTCCATATAATTCATTCCAGTACAGACCTTCCAAATAATTCATTCCAGTACAGACCTTCCATATAATTCATTCCAGTACAGACCTTCCAAATAATTCATTCCAGTACAGACCTTCCAAATAATTCATTCCAGTACAGACCTTCCATATAATTCATTCCAGTACAGACCTTACTAATAATTCATTCCAGTACAGACCTTCCAAATAATTCATTCCAGTACAGACCTTCCAAATAATTCATTCCAGTACAGACCTTCCAAATAATTCATTCCAGTACAGACCTTCCAAATAATCCATTCCAGTACAGACCTTCCAAATAATCCATTCCAGTACAGACCTACCAAGTAATTCATTCCAGTACAGACCTTCCATAAAATTCATTCCAGTACAGACCTTACTAATAATCCATTCCAGTACAGACCTTCCATATAATTCATTCCAGTACAGACCTTACTAATAATTCATTCCAGTACAGACCTTCCATATAATTCATTCCAGTACAGACCTTACTAATAATTCATTCCAGTACAGACCTTCCAAATAATTCATTCCAGTACAGACCTTCCAAATAATTCATTCCAGTACAGACCTTCCAAATAATTCATTCCAGTACAGACCTTCCAAATAATCCATTCCAGTACAGACCTTCCAAATAATCCATTCCAGTACAGACCTACCAAATAATTAATTCCAGTACAGACCTTCCATATAATTCATTATAGTACAGACCTTACTAATAATCCATTCCAGTACAGACCTTCCAAATATTTCGTTCCAGTACAGAACTTACTAATAATTCATTCCAGTACAGACCTTCCAAATAATTCATTCCAGTACAGACCTTCCATATAATTCATTATAGTACAGACCTTACTAATAATCCATTCCCGTACAGGCCTTCCAAATATTTCATTCCAGTACAGACCTTACTAATAATTCATTCCAGTACAGACCTTACTAATAATCCATTCCAGTACAGACCTTACTAATAATTCATTCCAGTACAGACCTTGCAAATAATTCATTCCAGTACAGACCTTCCATATAATTCATTCCAGTACAGACCTTACTAATAATCCATTCCTGTACAGACCTTACATATGATTCATTCCAGTACAGACCTTCCAAATAATCCATTCCAATACAGACCTTACTAATAATCCATTCCAGTACAGACCTTACTAATAATTCATTCCAGTACAGACCTTCCAAATAATCCATTCCAGTACAGATCTTACTAAGAATCCATTCCAGTACAGACCTTACTAATAATCCATTCCAGTACAGACCTTCCAAATAATCCATTCCAGTACAGACCTTACTAATAATCCATTCCAGTACAGACCTTACTAATAATCCATTCCAGTACAGACCTTACTAATAATTCATTCCAGTACAGACCTTCCAAATAATCCATTCCAGTACAGACCTTACTAATAATCCATTCCAGTACAGACCTTCCATATAATTCATTCCAGTACACACCTTCCAAATAATTCATTCCAGTACAGACCTTCCATATAATTCATTCCAGTACAGACCTTACTAATAATCCATTCCAGTACAGACCTTGCAAATAATTCATTCCAGTACAGACCTTACTAATAATCCATTCCAGTACAGACCTTCCAAATAATTCATTCCAGTACAGACCTTCCATATAATTCATTCCAGTACAGACCTTACTAATAATCCATTCCAGTACAGACCTTGCAAATAATTCATTCCAGTACAGACCTTCCAAATAATTCATTCCAGTACAGACCTTCCATATAATTCATTCCAGTACAGACCTTACGAATAATCCATTCCAGTACAGACCTTCCAAATAATTCATTCCAGTACAGACCTTCCAAATAATTCATTCCAGTACAGACCTTCCAAATAATTAATTCCAGTACAGACCTTACTAATAATCCATTCCAGGACAGACCTTACAAATAATCCATTCCAGTACAGACCTTACAAATAATCCATTACAGTACAGACCTTCCATATAATTCATTCCAGTACAGACCTTCCAAATAATTCATTCCAGTACAGACCTTCCATATAATTCATTCCAGTACAGACCTTCCAAATAATTCATTCCAGTACAGACCTTCCATATAATTCATTCCAGTACAGACCTTCCAAATAATTCATTCCAGTACAGACCTTCCATATAATTCATTCCAGTACAGACCTTCCACATAATTCCTTCCAGTACAGACCTTCCATATAATTCATTCCAGTACAGACCTTCCAAATAATTCATTCCAGTCCAGACCTTCCATATAATTCATTCCAGTACAGACCTTCCAAATAATTCATTCCAGTACAGACCTTCCATATAATTCATTCCAGTGCAGACCTTCCAAATAATCCATTCCAGTACAGACCTAACTAATAATCCATTCCAGGACAGACCTTACTAATAATTCATTCCAGTACAGACCTTCCAAATAATTCATTCCAATACAAACCTTCCATATAATCCATTCCAGTACAGACCTTCCAAATAATTCATTCCAGTACAGACCTTCCAAATTATTCATTCCAGTACAGACCTTCCATATAATTCATTCCAGTACAGACCTTACTAATAATTCATTCCAGTACAGACCTTCCAAATAATTCATTCCAGTACAAACCTTCCATATAATCCATTCCAGTACAGACCTTCCAAATAATTCATTCCAGTACAGACCTTCCAAATAATCGATTCCAGTACAGACCTACCAAATAATTAATTCCAGTACAGACCTTCCATATAATCGATTCCAGTACAGACCTACCAAATAATTAATTCCAGTACAGACCTTCCATATAATTCATTATAGTACAGACCTTACTAATAATCCATTCCAGTACAGACCTTCCGAATATTTCGTTCCAGTACAGACCTTACTAATAATTCATTCCAGTACAGACCTTACTAATAATCCATTCCAGAACAGACCTTCCGAATATTTCGTTCCAATACAGACCTGACTAATAATCCATTCCAGTACAGACCTTCCGAATATTTCGTTCCAGTACAGACATTACTAATAATCCATTCCAGTACAGACCTTCCAAATATTTCATTCCAGTACAGACCTTACTAATAATTCATTCCAGTACAGACCTTCCAAATAATTCATTCCAGTACAGAACTTACTAATAATTCATTCCAGTACAGACCTTCCAAATAATTCATTCCAGTACAGACCTTCCAAATAATTCATTCCAGTACAGACCTTACTAATAATCCATTCCAGTACAGACCTTACAAATAATCCATTCCAGTACAGACCTTCCATATAATTCATTCCAGTACAGACCTTCCAAATAATTCATTCCAGTACAGACCTTCCATATAATTCATTCCAGTACAGACCTTCCAAATAATTCATTCCAGTACAGACCTTCCATATAATTCATTCCAGTACAGACCTTCCAAATAATTCATTCCAGTACAGACCTTCCAAATAATTCATTCCAGTACAGACCTTCCATATAATTCATTCCAGTACAGACCTTCCAAATAATTCATTCCAGTACAGACCTTCCATATAATTCATTCCAGTACAGACCTTCCAAATAATTCATTCCAGTACAGACCTTCCAAATAATTCATTCCAGTACAGACCTTCCATATAATTCATTCCAGTACAGACCTTACTAATAATTCATTCCAGTACAGACCTTCCAAATAATTCATTCCAGTACAGACCTTCCAAATAATTCATTCCAGTACAGACCTTCCAAATAATTCATTCCAGTACAGACCTTCCAAATAATCCATTCCAGTACAGACCTTCCAAATAATCCATTCCAGTACAGACCTACCAAGTAATTCATTCCAGTACAGACCTTCCATAAAATTCATTCCAGTACAGACCTTACTAATAATCCATTCCAGTACAGACCTTCCATATAATTCATTCCAGTACAGACCTTACTAATAATTCATTCCAGTACAGACCTTCCATATAATTCATTCCAGTACAGACCTTACTAATAATTCATTCCAGTACAGACCTTCCAAATAATTCATTCCAGTACAGACCTTCCAAATAATTCATTCCAGTACAGACCTTCCAAATAATTCATTCCAGTACAGACCTTCCAAATAATCCATTCCAGTACAGACCTTCCAAATAATCCATTCCAGTACAGACCTACCAAATAATTAATTCCAGTACAGACCTTCCATATAATTCATTATAGTACAGACCTTACTAATAATCCATTCCAGTACAGACCTTCCAAATATTTCGTTCCAGTACAGAACTTACTAATAATTCATTCCAGTACAGACCTTCCAAATAATTCATTCCAGTACAGACCTTCCATATAATTCATTATAGTACAGACCTTACTAATAATCCATTCCCGTACAGGCCTTCCAAATATTTCATTCCAGTACAGACCTTACTAATAATTCATTCCAGTACAGACCTTACTAATAATCCATTCCAGTACAGACCTTACTAATAATTCATTCCAGTACAGACCTTGCAAATAATTCATTCCAGTACAGACCTTCCATATAATTCATTCCAGTACAGACCTTACTAATAATCCATTCCTGTACAGACCTTACATATGATTCATTCCAGTACAGACCTTCCAAATAATCCATTCCAATACAGACCTTACTAATAATCCATTCCAGTACAGACCTTACTAATAATTCATTCCAGTACAGACCTTCCAAATAATCCATTCCAGTACAGATCTTACTAAGAATCCATTCCAGTACAGACCTTACTAATAATCCATTCCAGTACAGACCTTCCAAATAATCCATTCCAGTACAGACCTTACTAATAATCCATTCCAGTACAGACCTTACTAATAATCCATTCCAGTACAGACCTTACTAATAATTCATTCCAGTACAGACCTTCCAAATAATCCATTCCAGTACAGACCTTACTAATAATCCATTCCAGTACAGACCTTCCATATAATTCATTCCAGTACACACCTTCCAAATAATTCATTCCAGTACAGACCTTCCATATAATTCATTCCAGTACAGACCTTACTAATAATCCATTCCAGTACAGACCTTGCAAATAATTCATTCCAGTACAGACCTTACTAATAATCCATTCCAGTACAGACCTTCCAAATAATTCATTCCAGTACAGACCTTCCATATAATTCATTCCAGTACAGACCTTACTAATAATCCATTCCAGTACAGACCTTGCAAATAATTCATTCCAGTACAGACCTTCCAAATAATTCATTCCAGTACAGACCTTCCATATAATTCATTCCAGTACAGACCTTACGAATAATCCATTCCAGTACAGACCTTGCATATAATTCATTCCAGTACAGACCTTCCAAATAATTCATTCCAGTACAGACCTTCCAAATAATCAATTCCAGTACAGACCTTACTAATAATCCATTCCAGTACAGACCTTCCAAATAATCCATTCCAGTACAGACCTTACTAATAATCCATTCCAGTACAGACCTTACTAATAATCCATTCCAGTACAGACCTTACTAATAATCCATTCCAGTACAGACCTTCCATATAATTCATTCCAGTACAGACCTTCCAAATAATTCATTCCAGTACAGACCTTCCATATAATTCATTCCAGTACAGACCTTCCAAATAATTCATTCCAGTACAGACCTTCCATATAATTCATTCCAGTACAGACCTTCCAAATAATTCATTCCACTACAGACCTTCCAAATAATCAATTCCAGTACAGATCTTACTAATAATCCATTCCAGTACAGACCTTCCAAATAATCCATTCCAGTACAGACCTTACTAATAATCCATTCCAGTACAGACCTTACTAATAATCCATTCCAGTACAGACCTTACTAATAATCCATTCCAGTACAGACCTTCCATATAATTCATTCCAGTACAGACCTTCCAAATAATTCATTCCAGTACAGACCTTCCATATAATTCATTCCAGTACAGACCTTACTAATAATCCATTCCAGTACAGACCTTCCAAATAATTCATTCCAGTACAGACCTTCCAAATAATTCATTCCAGTACAGACCTTCCATATAATTCATTCCAGTACAGACCTTCCAAATAATTCATTCCAGTACAGACCTTCCATATAATTCATTCCAGTACAGACCTTACTAATAATCCATTCCAGTACAGACCTTACTAATAATCCATTCCAGTACAGACCTTCCAAATACTTCATTCCAGTACAGATCATCCAAATAATTCATTCCAGTACAGACCTTCCAAATAATTCATTCCAGTACAGACCTTCCATATAATTCATTCCAGTACAGACCTTACTAATAATCCATTCCAGTACAGACCTTACTAATAATCCATTCCAGTACAGACCTTCCAAATACTTCAATCCAGTACAGACCTTCCAAATAATCCATTCCAGTACAGACCTTACTAATAATCCATTCCAGTACAGTCCTTACTGATAATCCATTCCAGTACAGACCTTACTAATAATCCATTCCAGTACAGACCTTCCAAATACTTCAATCCAGTACAGACCTTCCAAATAATCCATTCCAGTACAGACCTTACTAATAATCCATTCCAGTACAGTCCTTACTGATAATCCATTCCAGTACAGACCTTCCAAATAATCCATTCCAGTACAGACCTTACTAATAATCCATTCCAGTAAAGACCTTCCAAATAATCAATTCCAGTACAGACCTTCCAAATAATCCATTCAAGTACAGACCTTCCAAATAATCCATTCCAGTACAGACCTTACGAATAATCCATTCCAGTGCAGACCTTCCAAATAATCAATTCCAGTACAGACCTTCCAAATAATCCATTCCAGTACAGACCTTCCAAATAATTCATTCCAGTACAGACCTTCAAACAATCCATTCCAGTACAGACCTTCCAAACAATCCATTCCAGTACAGACCTTACTAATAATCCATTCCAGTACAGACCTTACTAATAATCCATTCCAGTTCAGACCTTACTAATAATCCATTCCAGTACAGACCTTCGAAACAATCCATTCCAGTACAGACCTTACTAATAATCCATTCCAGTACAGACCTTCCAAATAATTCATTCCATTACAGACCTTCCATATAATTCATTCCAGTACAGACCTTACTAATAATTCATTCCAGTACAGACCTTCCAAATAATTCATTCCAGCACAGACCTTCCAAATAATTCATTCCAGTACAGACCTTCCAAATAATCCATTCCAGTACAGACCTTCCGAATATTTCGTTCCAGTACAGACCTTACTAATAATCCATTCCAGTACAGACCTTCCAAATAATTCATTCCAGTACAGACCTTCCAAATAATCCATTCCAGTACAGACCTTACTAATAATCCATTCCAGTACAGACCTTCCAAATAATCCATTCCAGTACAGACCTTCCGAATATTTCGTTCCAGTACAGACCTTACTAATAATTCATTCCAGTACAGACCTTCCAAATAATCCATTCCAGTACAGACCTTACTAATAATCCATTCCAGTACAGACCTTCCAAATATTTCATTCCAGTACAGACCTTACTAACAATACATTCCAGTGTAGACCTTCCAAATAATACATTCCAGTACAGAACTTACTAATAATTCATTCCAGTACAGACCTTCCAAATAATTCATTCCAGTACAGACCTTCCAAATAATTCATTCCAGTACAGACCTTCCAAAAAATTCATTCCAGTACAGACCATCCAAATAATCCATTCCAGTACAGACCTTCCAAATAATTCATTCCAGTACAGACCTTCCAAATAATTCATTCCAGTACAGACCTTACTAATAATCCATTCCAGTACAGACCTTACAAATAATCCATTACAGTACAGACCTTCCATATAATTCATTCCAGTACAGACCTTCCAAATAATTCATTCCAGTACAGACCGTCCATATAATTCATTCCAGTACAGACCTTCCAAATAATTCATTCCAGTACAGACCTTCCAAATAATTCATTCCAGTACAGACCTTACTAATAATCCATTCCAGTACAGACCTTCCAAATAATTCATTCCAGTACAGAACTTACTAATAATCCATTCCAGTACAGACCTTACAAATAATCCATTACAGTACCGACCTTCCATATAATTCATTCCAGTACAGACCTTCCAAATAATTCATTCCAGTACAGACCGTCCATATAATTCATTCCAGTACAGACCTTCCAAATAATTCATTCCAGTACAGACCTTACTAATAATTCATTCCAGTACAGACCTTCCAAATAATTCATTCCAGTACAGACCTTCCATAAAATTCATTCCAGTACAGACTTTCCAAATAATCCATTCCAGTACAGACCTTACTAATAATCCATTCCAGTACAGACCTTACTAATAATTCATTCCAGTACAGACCTTCCAAATAAATCATTCCAGTGCAGACCTTCCATATAATTCATTCCAGTACTGACCTTACTAATAATTCATTCCAGTACAGACCTTCCAAATTATTCATTCCAGTACAGACCTTCCAAATAATTCATTCCAGTACAGACCTTCCAAATTATTCATTCCAGTACAGACCTTCCAAATAATTCATTCCATTACAGACTTTCCAAATAATCCATTCCAGTACAGACCTTACTAATAATCCATTCCAGTACAGACCTTACTAATAATTCATTCCAGTACAGACCTTCCAAATAATTCATTCCAGTACAGACCTTCCAAATAATTCATTCCAGTACAGACCTTCCAAATAATTCATTCCAGTACAGACCTTCCAAATAATCCATTCCAGTACAGACCTTCCAAATAATCCATTCCAGTACAGACCTACCAAATAATTCATTCCAGTACAGACCTTCCATAAAATTCATTCCAGTACAGACCTTACTAATAATCCATTCCAGTACAGACCTTCCATATAATTCATTCCAGTACAGACCTTACTAATAATTCATTCCAGTACAGACCTTCCATATAATTCATTCCAGTACAGACCTTACTAATAATTCATTCCAGTACAGACCTTCCAAATAATTCATTCCAGTACAGACCTTCCAAATAATTCATTCCAGTACAGACCTTCCAAATAATTCATTCCAGTACAGACCTTCCAAATAATCCATTCCAGTACAGACCTTACTAATAATCCATTCCAGTACAGACCTTCCAAATATATCGTTCCAGTACAGAACTTACTAATAATTCATTCCAGTACAGACCTTCCAAATAATTCATTCCAGTACAGACCTTCCATATAATTCATTATAGTACAGACCTTACTAATAATCCATTCCCGTACAGGCCTTCCAAATATTTCATTCCAGTACAGACCTTACTAATAATTCATTCCAGTACAGACCTTACTAATAATCCATTCCAGTACAGACCTTACTAATAATTCATTCCAGTACAGACCTTGCAAATAATCCATTCCAGTACAGACCTTCCATATGATTCATTCCAGTACAGACCTTCCAAATAATCCATTCCAGTACAGACCTTACTAATAATCCATTCCAGTACAGACCTTACTAATAATTCATTCCAGTACAGACCTTCCAAATAATCCATTCCAGTACAGATCTTACTAAGAATCCATTCCAGTACAGACCTTACTAATAATCCATTCCAGTACAGACCTTCCAAATAATCCATTCCAGTACAGACCTTACTAATAATCCATTCCAGTACAGACCTTACTAATAATCCATTCCAGTACAGACCTTACTAATAATTCATTCCAGTACAGACCTTCCAAATAATCCATTCCAGTACAGACCTTACTAATAATCCATTCCAGTACAGACCTTCCATATAATTCATTCCAGTACACACCTTCCAAATAATTCATTCCAGTACAGACCTTCCATATAATTCATTCCAGTACAGACCTTACTAATAATCCATTCCAGTACAGACCTTGCAAATAATTCATTCCAGTACAGACCTTACTAATAATCCATTCCAGTACAGACCTTCCATATAATTCATTCCAGTACAGACCTTCCAAATAATTCATTCCAGTACAGACCTTCCATATAATTCATTCCAGTACAGACCTTACTAATAATCCATTCCAGTACAGACCTTGCAAATAATTCATTCCAGTACAGACCTTCCAAATAATTCATTCCAGTACAGACCTTCCATATAATTCATTCCAGTACAGACCTTACGAATAATCCATTCCAGTACAGACCTTGCATATAATTCATTCCAGTACAGACCTTCCAAATAATTCATTCCAGTACAGACCTTCCAAATAATCAATTCCAGTACAGACCTTACTAATAATCCATTCCAGTACAGACCTTCCAAATAATCCATTCCAGTACAGACCTTACTAATAATCCATTCCAGTACAGACCTTACTAATAATCCATTCCAGTACAGACCTTACTAATAATCCATTCCAGTACAGACCTTCCATATAATTCATTCCAGTACAGACCTTCCAAATAATTCATTCCAGTACAGACCTTCCATATAATTCATTCCAGTACAGACCTTCCAAATAATTCATTCCAGTACAGACCTTTCATATAATTCATTCCAGTACAGACCTTCCAAATAATTCATTCCAGTACAGACCTTCCAAATAATCAATTCCAGTACAGATCTTACTAATAATCCATTCCAGTACAGACCTTCCAAATAATCCATTCCAGTACAGACCTTACTAATAATCCATTCCACTACAGACCTTACTAATAATCCATTCCAGTACAGACCTTACTAATAATCCATTCCAGTACAGACCTTCCATATAATTCATTCCAGTACAGACCTTCCAAATAATTCATTCCAGTACAGACCTTCCATATAATTCATTCCAGTACAGACCTTACTAATAATCCATTCCAGTACAGACCTTCCAAATAATTCATTCCAGTACAGACCTTCCAAATAATTCATTCCAGTACAGACCTTCCATATAATTCATTCCAGTACAGACCTTCCAAATAATTCATTCCAGTACAGACCTTCCATATAATTCATTCCAGTACAGACCTTACTAATAATCCATTCCAGTACAGACCTTACTAATAATCCATTCCAGTACAGACCTTCCAAATACTTCATTCCAGTACAGATCATCCAAATAATTCATTCCAGTACAGACCTTCCAAATAATTCATTCCAGTACAGACCTTCCATATAATTCATTCCAGTACAGACCTTTCTAATAATCCATTCCAGTACAGACCTTACTAATAATCCATTCCAGTACAGACCTTCCAAATACTTCAATCCAGTACAGACCTTCCAAATAATCCATTCCAGTACAGACCTTACTAATAATCCATTCCAGTACAGTCCTTACTGATAATCCATTCCAGTACAGACCTTCCAAATAATCCATTCCGGTACAGACCTTACTAATAATCCATTCCAGTAAAGACCTTCCAAATAATCAATTCCAGTACAGACCTTCCAAATAATCCATTCAAGTACAGACCTTCCAAATAATCCATTCCAGTACAGACCTTACGAATAATCCATTCCAGTACAGACCTTCCAAATAATCAATTCCAGTACAGACCTTCCAAATAATCCATTCCAGTACAGACCTTCCAAATAATTCATTCCAGTACAGACCTTCAAACAATCCATTCCAGTACAGACCTTCCAAACAATCCATTCCAGTACAGACCTTACTAATAATCCATTCCAGTACAGACCTTACTAATAATCCATTCCAGTTCAGACCTTACTAATAATCCATTCCAGTACAGACCTTCGAAACAATCCATTCCAGTACAGACCTTACTAATAATCCATTCCAGTACAGACCTTCCAAATAATTCATTCCAGTACAGACCTTCCATATAATTCATTCCAGTACAGACCTTACTCATAATTCATTCCAGTACAGACCTTCCAAATAATTCATTCCAGCACAGACCTTCCAAATAATTCATTCCAGTACAGACCTTCCAAATAATCCATTCCAGTACAGACCTTCCGAATATTTCGTTCCAGTACAGACCTTACTAATAATCCATTCCAGTACAGACCTTCCAAATAATTCATTCCAGTACAGACCTTCCAAATAATCCATTCCAGTACAGACCTTACTAATAATCCATTCCAGTACAGACCTTCCAAATAATCCATTCCAGTACAGACCTTCCGAATATTTCGTTCCAGTACAGACCTTACTAATAATTCATTCCAGTACAGACCTTCCAAATAATCCATTCCAGTACAGACCTTACTAATAATCCATTCCAGTACAGACCTTCCAAATATTTCATTCCAGTACAGACCTTACTAACAATACATTCCAGTGTAGACCTTCCAAATAATACATTCCAGTACAGAACTTACTAATAATTCATTCCAGTACAGACCTTCCAAATAATTCATTCCAGTACAGACCTTCCAAATAATTCATTCCAGTACAGACCTTCCAAAAAATTCATTCCAGTACAGACCATCCAAATAATCCATTCCAGTACAGACCTTCCAAATAATTCATTCCAGTACAGACCTTCCAAATAATTCATTCCAGTACAGACCTTACTAATAATCCATTCCAGTACAGACCTTACAAATAATCCATTACAGTACAGACCTTCCATATAATTCATTCCAGTACAGACCTTCCAAATAATTCATTCCAGTACAGACCGTCCATATAATTCATTCCAGTACAGACCTTCCAAATAATTCATTCCAGTACAGACCTTCCAAATAATTCATTCCAGTACAGACCTTACTAATAATCCATTCCAGTACAGACCTTCCAAATAATTCATTCCAGTACAGACCTTACTAATAATCCATTCCAGTACAGACCTTACAAATAATCCATTACAGTACCGACCTTCCATATAATTCATTCCAGTACAGACCTTCCAAATAATTCATTCCAGTACAGACCGTCCATATAATTCATTCCAGTACAGACCTTCCAAATAATTCATTCCAGTACAGACCTTACTAATAATTCATTCCAGTACAGACCTTCCAAATAATTCATTCCAGTACAGACCTTCCATAAAATTCATTCCAGTACAGACTTTCCAAATAATCCATTCCAGTACAGACCTTACTAATAATCCATTCCAGTACAGACCTTACTAATAATTCATTCCAGTACAGACCTTCCAAATAAATCATTCCAGTGCAGACCTTCCATATAATTCATTCCAGTACTGACCTTACTAATAATTCATTCCAGTACAGACCTTCCAAATTATTCATTCCAGTACAGACCTTCCAAATAATTCATTCCAGTACAGACTTTCCAAATAATCCATTCCAGTACAGACCTTACTAATAATCCATTCCAGTACAGACCTTACTAATAATTCATTCCAGTACAGACCTTCCAAATTATTCATTCCAGTACAGACCTTCCAAATAATTCATTCCAGTACAGACCTTCCATATAATTCATTCCAGTGCAGACCTTACTAATAATTCATTCCAGTACAGACCTTCCAAATTATTCATTCCAGTACAGACCTTCCAAATAATTCATTCCAGTACAGACCTTCCAAATAATTCATTCCAGTACAGACCTTCCAAATAATCCATTCCAGTACAGACATTCCAAATAATTAATTCCAGTACAGACCTTCCATATAATTCATTCCAGTACAGACCTTACTAATAATTCATTCCAGTACAGACCTTCCAAATTATTCATTCCAGTACAGACCTTCCAAATAATTCATTCCAGTACAGACATTCCAAATAATTCATTCCAGTACAGACATTCCAAATAATTAATTCCAGTACAGACCTTCCAAATAATTCATTCCAGTACAGACATTCCAAATAATTAATTCCAGTACAGACCTTCCATATAATTCATTCCTGTACAGACCTTACTAATAATTCATTCCAGTACAGACCTTCCAAATTATTCATTCCAGTACAGACCTTCCAAATAATCCATTCCAGTACAGACATTCCAAATAATTAATTCCAGTACAGACCTTCCATATAATTCATTCCAGTACAGACCTTCCATATAATTCATTATAGTACAGACCTTACTAATAATCCATTCCAGTACAGACCTTGAAAATATTTCGTTCCAGTACAGTCCTTACTAATAATTCATTCCAGTACAGACCTTCCAAATATTTCATTCCAGTAAAGACCTTACTAATAATTTATTCCAGTGCAGACCTTCCAAATAATTCATTCCAGTACAGAACTTACTAATAATTCATTCCAGTACAGACTTTCCAAATACTTCATTCCAGTATAGACCTTCCAAATAATTCATTCCAGTACAGACCTTACTAATAATCCATTCCAGTACAGACCTTACAAATAATTCATTCCAGTACAGACCTTCGAAATAATTCATTCCAGGACATACCTTCCAAATAATTTATTCCAGTGCAGACCTTCCAAATAATTCATTCCAGTACAGAACTTACTAATAATTCATTCCAGTACAGACTTTCCAAATACTTCATTCCAGTACAGACCTTCCAAATAATTCATTCCAGTACAGACCTTACTAATAATCCATTCCAGTACAGACCTTACTAATAATTCATTCCAGTACAGACCCGACAAATAATTCATTCCAGTACAGGCCTTCCAAATAATTCATTCCAGTACAGACCCGACAAATAATTCATTCCAGTACAGACCTTCCAAATAATTCATTCCAGTACAGACCTTCCAAATAATTCAGTCAAGAACAGACCTTACTAATAATCCATTCCAGTACAGACCTTCCAAATAATTCATTCCAGTACAGATCTTCCAAATAATCCATTCCAGTCCAGAACTTACTAATAATCCATTCCAGCACAGACCTTACTAATAATTCATTCCAGTACAGACCTTACTAATAATCCATTCCAGCTCAGACCTTACTAATAATTCATTCCAGTACAGACCTTACTAATAATTCATTCCAGTACAGACCTTACTAATAATTCATTCCAGTACAGACCTTACTAATAATCCATTCCAGTACAGACCTTACTAATAATTCATTCCAGTACAGACCTTACTAATAATTCATTCCAGTACAGACCTTACTAATAATCCATTCCAGTACAGACCTTCCATATAATTCATTCCAGTACAGACCTTCCATATAATTCATTCCGGTACAGACCTTACTAATAATCCATTCCAGTAAAGACCTTCCAAATAATTCATTCCAGTACAGACCTTCCATATAATTCATTCCGGTACAGACCTTACTAATAATCCATTCCAGTAAAGACCTTCCAAATAATTCATTCCAGTACAGACCTTCCAAATAATTCATTCCGGTAGAGACCTTACTAATAATTCATTCCAGTCCAGACCTTCCAAATATTTCATTCCAGTACAGACCTTACTAATAATTCATTCCAGTACAGACCTTCCACATAATTCATTATAGTACAGACCTTACTAATAATTCATTCCAGTACAGACCTTCCAAATAATTCATTCCAGCACAGACCTTACTAATAATCCATTCCAGTACAGACCTTCCAAATAATTCATTCCAGTACAGACCTTCCAAATAATTCATTCCAGTACAGACCTTACGAATAATCCATTCCAGTACAGACCTTCCAAATAATTCATTCCAGTACAGGCCTTCCAAATAATCCATTCCAGTACAGACCTTCCAAATAATTCATTCCAGTACAGACCTTACTAATAATCCATTCCAGTACAGAACTTCCAAATAATTCATTCTAGTACAGACCTTACTAATAATTCATTCCAGTGCAGACCTTCCAAATAATTCATTCCAGTACAGACCTTCCAAATAATTCATTCCAGTACAGACCTTCCAAATAATTCATTCCAGTACAGACCTTCCAAATAATCCATTCCAGTACAGAACTTACTAATAATCCATTCCAGTACAGACCTTACTAATAATTCATTCCAGTACAGACCTTACTAATAATCCATTCCAGTACAGACCTTCCAAATAATTCATTCCAGTACAGGCCTTCCAAATAATCCATTCCAGTACAGACCTTACTAATAATCCATTCCAGTACAGACCTTCCAAATAATTCGTTCCAGTACAGGCCTTCCAAATAATCCATTCCAGTACAGACCTTCCAAATAATTCGTTCCAGTACAGGCCTTCCAAATAATCCATTCCAGTACAGACCTTACTAATAATTCATTCCAGTACAGACCTTCCAAATAATTCATTCCAGTACAGACCTTCCAAATAATTCATTCCAGTACAGACCTTCCATATAATTCATTCCAGTACAGACCTTCCAAATAATTCATTCCAGTACAGACCTTCCATATAATTCATTCCAGTACAGACCTTCCAAATAATTCATTCCAGTACAGACCTTCCAAATAATTCATTCCAGTACAGACCTTCCATATAATTCATTCCAGTACAGACCTTCCAAATAATTCCTTCCAGTACAGACCTTCCATATAATTCATTCCAGTACAGACCTTCCAAATAATTCATTCCAGTACAGACCTTCCAAATAATTCATTCCAGTACAGACCTTCCATATAATTCATTCCAGTACAGACCTTCCAAATAATTCCTTCCAGTACAGACCTTCCATATAATTCATTCCAGTACAGACCTTCCATAAAATTCATTCCAGTACAGACCTTCCAAATAATTCATTCCAGTACAGACCTTCCATAAAATTCATTCCAGTACAGACCTTCCAAATAATTCATTCCAGTACAGACCTTCCATGTAATTCATTCCAGTACAGACCTTACTAATAATTCATTCCAGTACAGACCTTCCAAATAATTCATTCCAGTACAGACCTTCCAAATAATCCATTCCAGTACAGACCTTCCAAATAATCCATTCCAGTACAGACCTTTCAAATAATTCATTCCAGTACAGACCTTCCATATAATTCATTATAGTACAGACCTTACTAATAATCCATTCCCGTACAGAGCTTCCAAATATTTCATTCCAGTACAGACCTTACTAATAATTCATTCCAGTACAGACCTTACTAATAATCCATTCCAGTACAGACCTTACTAATAATTCATTCCAGTACAGACCTTCCAAATAATTCATTCCAGTACAGACCTTCCATATAATTCATTCCAGTACAGACCTTACTAATAATCCATTCCAGTACTGACCTTACTAATAATCCATTCCAGTACAGACCTTACTAATAATCCATTCCAGTACAGACCTTACTAATAATTCATTCCAGTACAGACCTTCCAAATAATCCATTCCAGTACAGATCTTACTAATAATCCATTCCAGTACAGACCTTACTAATAATCCATTCCAGTACAGACCTTCCAAATAATCCATTCCAGTACAGTCCTTACTAATAATCCATTCCAGTACAGACCTTACTAATAATCCATTCCAGTACAGACCTTACTAATAATTCATTCCAGTACAGACCTTCCAAATAATCCATTCCAGTACAGACCTTACTAATAATCCATTCCAGTACAGACCTTCCATATAATTCATTCCAGTACAGACCTTCCAAATAATTCATTCCAGTACAGACCTTCCATATAATTCATTCCAGTACAGACCTTACTAATAATCCATTCCAGTACAGACCTTGCAAATAATTCATTCCAGTACAGACCTTACTAATAATCCATTCCAGTACAGACCTTCCATATAATTCATTCCAGTACAGACCTTCCAAATAATTCATTCCAGTACAGACCTTCCATATAATTCATTCCAGTACAGACCTTACTAATTTTCCATTCCAGTACAGACCTTCCAAATAATTCATTCCAGTACAGACCTTCCATATAATTCATTCCAGTACAGACCTTACGAATAATCCATTCCAGTACAGACCTTGCATATAATCCATTCCAGTACAGACCTTACTAATAATCCATTCCAGTACAGACCTTCCATATAATTCATTCCAGTACAGACCTTCCAAATAATTCATTCCAGTACAGACCTTCCATATAATTCATTCCAGTACAGACCTTACTAATAATCCATTCCAGTACAGACCTTGCAAATAATTCATTCCAGTACAGACCTTACTAATAATCCATTCCTGTACAGACCTTCCATATAATTCATTCCAGTACAGACCTTACTAATAATCCATTCCAGTACAGACCTTGCAAATAATTCATTCCAGTACAGACCTTACTAATAATCCATTCCAGTACAGACCTTGCATATAATCCATTCCAGTACAGACCTTACTAATAATCCATTCCAGTACAGACCTTCCATATAATTCATTCCAGTACAGACCTTCCAAATAATTCATTCCAGTACAGACCTTCCATATAATTCATTCCAGTACAGACCTTACTAATAATCCATTCCAGTACAGACCTTGCAAATAATTCATTCCAGTACAGACCTTGCAAATAATTCATTCCAGTACAGACCTTACTAATAATCCATTCCAGTACAGACCTTCCAAATAATTCATTCCAGTACAGACCTTCCATATAATTCATTCCAGTACAGACCTTACTAATAATCCATTCCAGTACAGACCTTGCAAATAATTCATTCCAGTACAGACCTTACTAATAATTCATTCCAGTACAGACCTTCCAAATAATTCATTCCAGTACAGACCTTCCATATAATTCATTCCAGTACAGACCTTACTAATAATCCATTCCAGTACAGACCTTCCAAATAATTCATTCCAGTACAGACCTTCCATATAAATCATTCCAGTACAGACCTTCCATATAATTCATTCCAGTACAGACCTTACTAATAATCCATTCCAGTACAGACCTTCCAAATAATTCATTCCAGTCCAGACCTTCCAAATAATTCATTCCAGTACAGACCTTCCATATAATTCATTCCAGTACAGACCTTCCAAATAATTCATTCCAGTACAGACCTTCCATATAATTCATTCCAGTACAGACCTTACTAATAATCCATTCCAGTACAGACCTTACTAATAATCCATTCCAGTACAGACCTTCCAAATACTTCATTCCAGTACAGACCTTACGAATAATCCATTCCAGTACAGACCTTCCAAATAATCCATTCCAGTACAGACCTTACGAATAATCCATTCCAGTACAGACCTTCCAAATAATCAATTCCGTAAAGACCTTCCAAATAATTCATTCCAGTACAGACCTTACTAATAATCCATTCCAGTACAGACCTTACTAATAATCCATTCCAGTACAGACCTTCCATATAATTCATTCCAGTACAGACCTTACTAATAATTCATTCCAGTACAGACCTTCCAAATAATTCATTCCAGCACAGACCTTCCAAATAATTCATTCCAGTACAGACCTTCCAAATAATCCATTCCAGTACAGACGTTCCAAATAATTCATTCCAGTACAGACCTTCCAAATAATTCATTCCAGTACAGACCTTCCAAATAATTAATTCCAGTACAGACCTTCCAAATAATTCATTCCAGTACAGACCTTACTAATAATCCATTCCAGTACAGACCTTACTAATAATCCATTCCAGTACAGACCTTCCATATAATTCATTCCAGTACAGACCTTACTAATAATTCATTCCAGTACAGACCTTCCAAATAATTCATTCCAGTACAGACCTTCCATATAATTCATTATAGTACAGACCTTACTAATAATCCATTCCAGTACAGACCTTCCAAATATTTCATTCCAGTACAGACCTTACTAATAATACATTCCAGTGTAGACCTACCAAATAATACATTCCAGTACAGACCTTCCAAATAATTCATTCCAGTACAGACCTTCCAAATAATTCATTCCAGTACAGACCTTCCAAATAATTCATTCCAGTACAGACCTTCCAAAAAATTCATTCCAGTACAGACCTTCCAAATAATTCATTCCAGTACAGACCTTAATTATAATCCATTCCAGTACAGACCTTACAAATAATTCATTCCAGTACAGACCTTCCATATAATTCATTCCAGTACAGACCTTCCAAATAATTCATTCCAGTACAGACCTTACTAATAATCCATTCCAGTACAGACCTCACAAATAATCCATTACAGTACAGACCTTCCATATAATTCATTCCAGTACAGACCTTCCAAATAATTCATTCCAGTCCAGACCGTCCATATAATTCATTCCAGTACAGACCTTCCAAATAATTCATTCCAGTACAGACCTTACTAATAATTCATTCCAGTACAGACCTTCCAAATAATTCATTCCAGTACAGACCTTCCATAAAATTCATTCCAGTACAGACCTTCCAAATAATCCATTCCAGTACAGACCTTACTAATAATCCATTCCAGTACAGACCTTACTAATAATTCATTCCAGTACAGAACTTCCAAATAAATCATTCCAGTACAGACCTTCCATATAATTCATTCCAGTACTGACCTTACTAATAATTCATTCCAGTACAGACCTTCCAAATTATTCATTCCAGTACAGACCTTCCAAATAATTCATTCCAGTACAGACCTTCCAAATAATTCATTCCAGTACAGACCTTCCAAATAATCCATTCCAGTACAGACCTTACTAATAATCCATTCCAGTACAGACCTTCCATATAATTCATTCCAGTACAGACCTTCCAAATAATTCATTCCAGTACAGACCTTCCATATAATTCATTCCAGTACAGACCTTACTAATAATCCATTCCAGTACAGACCTTCCATATAATTCATTCCAGTACAGACCTTCCAAATAATTCATTCCAGTACAGACCTTCCATATAATTCATTCCAGTACAGACCTTACGAATAATCCATTCCAGTACAGACCTTCCAAATAATTCATTCCAGTACAGACCTTCCATATAATTCATTCCAGTACAGACCTTCCAAATAATTCATTCCAGTACAGACCATCCATATAATTCATTCCAGTACAGACCTTACGAATAATCCATTCCAGTACAGACCTTCCAAATAATTCATTCCAGTACAGACCTTCCATATAATTCATTCCAGTACAGACCTTACTAATAATCCATTCCAGTACAGACCTTCCATATAATTCATTCCAGTACAGACCTTCCATATAATTCATTCCAGTACAGACCTTACGAATAATCCATTCCAGTACAGACCTTCCAAATAATTCATTCCAGTACAGACCTTCCATATAATTCATTCCAGTACAGACCTTCCAAATAATTCATTCCAGTACAGACCTTCCATATAATTCATTCCAGTACAGACCTTCCAAATAATTCATTCCAGTACAGACCATCCATATAATTCATTCCAGTACAGACCTTACTAATAATCCATTCCAGTACAGACCTTCCAGATAATTCATTCCAGTCCAGACCTTCCAAATAATCCATTCCAGTACAGACCTTCCAAATAATTCATTCCAGTACAGACCTTCCATATAATTCATTCCAGTACAGACCTTCCAAATAATTCATTCCAGTACAGACCTTCCATATAATTCATTCCAGTACAGACCTTACTCATAACCCATTCCAGTACAGACCTTACTAATAATCCATTCCAGTACAGACCTTCCAAATACTTCATTCCAGTACAGACCATCCAAATAATCCATTCCAGTACAGACCTTACTAATAATCCATTCCAGTACAGACCTTACTAATAATCCATCCCAGTACAGACCTTCCAAATAATTCATTCCAGTACAGACCTTCCAAATAATCCATTCCAGTACAGACCTTACTAATAATCCATTCCAGTACAGTCCTTACTGATAATCCATTCCAGTACAGACCTTCCAAATAATTCATTCCAGTACAGACCTTCAAACAATCCATTCCAGTACAGACCTTACTAATAATCCATTCCAGTACAGACCTTACTAATAATCCATTCCAGTAAAGACCTTCCAAATAATCAATTCCAGTACACACCTTCCAAATAATCCATTCCAGTACAGACCTTCCAAATAATCCATTCCAGTACAGACCTTACGAATAATCCATTCCAGTACAGACCTTCCAAATAATCAATTCCAGTACAGACCTTCCAAATAATCCATTCCAGTACAGACCTTCCAAATAATTCATTCCAGTACAGACCTTCAAACAATCCATTCCAGTGCAGACCTTCCAAACAATCCATTCCAGTACAGACCTTACTAATAATCCATTCCAGTACAGACCTTACTAATAATCCATTCCAGTACAGACCTTCCAAATATTTCGTTCCAGTACAGACCTTACTAATAATTCATTCCAGTACAGACCTTCCAAATAATTCATTCCAGTACAGACCTTCCATATAATTCATCATAGTACAGACCTTACTAATAATCCATTCCAGTACAGACCTTCCAAATATTTCATTCCAGTAAAGACCTTACTAATAATTCATTCCAGTACAGACTTTCCAAATACTTCATTCCAGTACAGACCTTCCAAATAATTCATTCCAGTACAGACCTTACTAATAATCCATTCCAGTACAGACCTTACTAATAATTCATTCCAGTACAGACCCGACAAATAATTCATTCCAGTACAGACCTTCGAAATAATTCATTCCAGGACATACCTTCCAAATAATTTATTCCAGTGCAGACCTTCCAAATAATTCATTCCAGTACAGAACTTACTAATAATTCATTCCAGTACAGACTTTCCAAATACTTCATTCCAGTACAGACCTTCCAAATAATTCATTCCAGTACAGACCTTACTAATAATCCATTCCAGTACAGACCTTCCAAATAATTCAGTCCAGAACAGACCTTACTAATAATCCATTCCAGTACAGACCTTCCAAATAATTCATTCCAGTACAGACCTTCCAAATAATCTATTCCAGTCCAGAACTTACTAATAATTCATTCCAGTACAGACCTTACTAATAATCCATTCCAGTACAGACCTTCCATTTAATTCATTCCAGTACAGACCTTCCATATAATTCATTCCAGTACAGACCTTCCAAATAATTCATTCCAGTACAGACCTTCCATATAATTCATTCCAGTACAGACCTTACTAATAATCCATTCCAGTACAGACCTTCCATTTAATTCATTCCAGTACAGACCTTCCATATAATTCATTCCGGTACAGACCTTACTAATAAGCCATTCCAGTAAAGACCTTCCAAATAATTCATTCCAGTACAGACCTTCCAAATAATTCATTCCGGTAGAGACCTTACTAATAATCCATTCCAGTCCAGACCTTCCAAATATTTCATTCCAGTACAGACCTTACTAGTAATCCATTCCAGTACAGACCTTCCAAATAATTCATTCCAGTACAGACCTTCCAAATAAGTCATTCCAGTACAGACCTTACGAATAATCCATTCCAGTACAGACCTTCCAAATAATTCATTCCAGGACAGACCTTCCAAATAATTCATTCCAGTACAGACCTTACAAATAATCCATTCCAGTACAGACCTTCCAAATAATTCATTCCAGTACAGACCTTCCAAATAATTCATTCCAGTACACACCTTCCAAATAATTCATTCCAGTACAGACCTTCCAAATAATTCATTCCAGTACAGACCTTCCATATAATTCATTCCAGTACACACCTTCCAAATAATTCATTCCAGTACAGACCTTCCAGATAATTCATTCCAGTACAGACCTTCCATATAATTCATTCCGGTACAGACCTAACTAAAAATCCATTCCAGTACAGACCTTCCAAATAATCCATTCCAGTACAGACCTTACTAAAAATCCATTCCAGTACAGACCTTCCAAATAATTCATTCCAGTACCGACCTTACTAAAAATCCATTCCAGTACAGACCTTCCAAATAATTCATTCCAGGACAGACCTTCCAAATAATTCATTCCAGTACAGACCTTCCAAATAATCCATTCCAGTACAGACCTACCAAATAATTAATTCCAGGACAGACCTTACTAAAAATCCATTCCAGTAGAGACCTTCCACATAATCCATTCCAGTAGAGACCTACCAAATAATTCATTCCAGTACAGACCTTACTAATAATCCATTCCAGTACAGACCTTCCAAATATTTCATTCCAGTACAGACCTTACTTATAATTCATTCCAGTACAGACCTTCCATATAATTCATTATAGTACAGACCTGACTAATAATTCATTCCAGTACAGACCTTCCAAATAATTCATTCCAGTACAGACCTTCCAAATAATTCATTCCAGTACAGACCTTCCAAATAATTCATTCCAGTACAGACCTTACTAAAAATCCATTCCAGTACAGACCTTCCAAATAATCCATTCCAGTACAGACCTTCCAAATACTTCATTCCAGTACAGACCATCCAAATAATCCATTCCAGTACAGACCTTACTAATAATCCATTCCAGTACAGACCTTACTAATAATCCATCCCAGTACAGACCTTCCAAATAATTCATTCCAGTACAGACCTTCCAAATAATCCATTCCAGTACAGAGCTTACTAATAATCCATTCCAGTACAGTCCTTACTGATAATCCATTCCAGTACAGACCTTCCAAATAATTCATTCCAGTACAGACCTTCAAACAATCCATTCCAGTACAGACCTTACTAATAATCCATTCCAGTACAGACCTTACTAATAATCCATTCCAGTAAAGACCTTCCAAACAATCAATTCCAGTACAGACCTTCCAAATAATCCATTCCAGTACAGACCTTCCAAATAATCCATTCCAGTACAGACCTTACGAATAATCCATTCCAGTACAGACCTTCCAAATAATCAATTCCAGTACAGACCTTCCAAATAATCCATTCCAGTACAGACCTTCCAAATAATTCATTCCAGTACAGACCTTCAAACAATCCATTCCAGTGCAGACCTTCCAAACAATCCATTCCAGTACAGACCTTACTAATAATCCATTCCAGTACAGACCTTACTAATAATCCATTCCAGTACAGACCTTCCAAATATTTCGTTCCAGTACAGACCTTACTAATAATTCATTCCAGTACAGACCTTCCAAATAATTCATTCCAGTACAGACCTTCCATATAATTCATCATAGTACAGACCTTACTAATAATCCATTCCAGTACAGACCTTCCAAATATTTCATTCCAGTAAAGACCTTACTAATAATTTATTCCAGTGCAGACCTTCCAAATAATTCATTCCAGTACAGAACTTACTAATAATTCATTCCAGTACAGACTTTCCAAATACTTGATTCCAGTACAGACCTTCCAAATAATTCATTCCAGTACAGACCTTACTAATAATCCATCCAGTACAGACCTTCCAAATAATTCAGTCCAGAACAGACCTTCCAAATAATCTATTCCAGTCCAGAACTTACTAATAATCCGTTCCAGCACAGACCTTACTAATACTTCATTCCAGTACAGACCTTACTAATAATCCATTCCAGTACAGACCTTCCATTTAATTCATTCCAGTACAGACCTTCCATATAATTCATTCCAGTACAGACCTTCCAAAT
Organism: Heterodontus francisci; assembly: GCF_036365525.1. Lineage (NCBI taxonomy): Eukaryota > Metazoa > Chordata > Chondrichthyes > Heterodontiformes > Heterodontidae > Heterodontus > Heterodontus francisci. The sequence goes on from NC_090384.1 coordinate 27,706,618, forward strand.
AATTCATTCCAGTACAGACCTTCCATATAATTCATTCCGGTACAGACCTTACTAATAAGCCATTCCAGTAAAGACCTTCCAAATAATTCATTCCAGTACAGACCTTCCAAATAATTCATTCCGGTAGAGACCTTACTAATAATCCATTCCAGTACAGACCTTCCAAATAATCCATTCCAGTACAGACCTTCCAAATAATTCATTCCAGTACAGACCTTCCAAATAAGTCATTCCAGTACAGACCTTACGAATAATCCATTCCAGTACAGACCTTCCAAATAATTCATTCCAGGACAGACCTTCCAAATAATTCATTCCAGTACAGACCTTACAAATAATCCATTCCAGTACAGACCTTCCAAATAATTCATTCCAGTACAGACCTTCCAAATAATTCATTCCAGTACACACCTTCCAAATAATTCATTCCAGTACAGACCTTCCAAATAATTCATTCCAGTACAGACCTTCCATATAATTCATTCCGGTACAGACCTTACTAATAATCCATTCCAGTACAGACCTTCCATATAATTCATTCCAGTACACACCTTCCAAATAATTCATTCCAGTACAGACCTTCCAGATAATTCATTCCAGTACAGACCTTCCATATAATTCATTCCGGTACAGACCTAACTAAAAATCCATTCCAGTACAGACCTTCCAAATAATTCATTCCAGTCCAGACCTTACTAAAAGTCCATTCCAGTACAGACCTTCCAAATAATCCATTCCAGTACAGACCTTACTAAAAATCCATTCCAGTACAGACCTTCCAAATAATTCATTCCAGTACAGACCTTACTAAAAATCCATTCCAGTACAGACCTTCCAAATAATTCATTCCAGGACAGACCTTCCAAATAATTCATTCCAGTACAGACCTTCCAAATAATCCATTCCAGTACAGACCTACCAAATAATTAATTCCAGTACAGACCTTACTAAAAATCCATTCCAGTACAGACCTTCCACATAATCCATTCCAGTAGAGACCTACCAAATAATTCATTCCAGTACAGACCTTACTAATAATCCATTCCAGTACAGACCTTCCAAATATTTCATTCCAGTACAGACCTTACTAATAATTCATTCCAGTACAGACCTTCCATATAATTCATTATAGTACAGACCTGACTAATAATTCATTCCAGTACAGACCTTCCAAATAATTCATTCCAGTACAGACCTTCCAAATAATTCATTCCAGTACAGACCTTACTAATAATCCATTCCAGTACAGACCTTACTAATAATCCATTCCAGTACAGACCTTCCAAATACTTCATTCCAGTACAGACCATCCAAATAATCCATTCCAGTACAGACCTTACTAATAATCCATTCCAGTACAGACCTTACTAATAATCCATCCCAGTACAGACCTTCCAAATAATTCATTCCAGTACAGACCTTCCAAATAATCCATTCCAGTACAGAGCTTACTAATAATCCATTCCAGTACAGTCCTTACTGATAATCCATTCCAGTACAGACCTTCCAAATAATTCATTCCAGTACAGACCTTCAAACAATCCATTCCAGTACAGACCTTACTAATAATCCATTCCAGTACAGACTTTACTAATAATCCATTCCAGTAAAGACCTTCCAAATAATCAATTCCAGTACAGACCTTCCAAATAATCCATTCCAGTACAGACCTTCCAAATAATCCATTCCAGTACAGACCTTACGAATAATCCATTCCAGTACAGACCTTCCAAATAATCAATTCCAGTACAGACCTTCCAAATAATCCATTCCAGTACAGACCTTCCAAATAATTCATTCCAGTACAGACCTTCAAACAATCCATTCCAGTGCAGACCTTCCAAACAATCCATTCCAGTACAGACCTTACTAATAATCCATTCCAGTACAGACCTTACTAATAATCCATTCCAGTACAGACCTTCCAAATATTTCGTTCCAGTACAGACCTTACTAATAATTCATTCCAGTACAGACCTTCCAAATAATTCATTCCAGTACAGACCTTCCATATAATTCATCATAGTACAGACCTTACTAATAATCCATTCCAGTACAGACCTTCCAAATATTTCATTCCAGTAAAGACCTTACTAATAATTTATTCCAGTGCAGACCTTCCAAATAATTCATTCCAGTACAGAACTTACTAATAATTCATTCCAGTACAGACTTTCCAAATACTTGATTCCAGTACAGACCTTCCAAATAATTCATTCCAGTACAGACCTTACTAATAATCCATCCAGTACAGACCTTCCAAATAATTCAGTCCAGAACAGACCTTCCAAATAATCTATTCCAGTCCAGAACTTACTAATAATCCGTTCCAGCACAGACCTTACTAATAATTCATTCCAGTACAGACCTTACTAATAATCCATTCCAGTACAGACCTTCCATTTAATTCATTCCAGTACAGACCTTCCATATAATTCATTCCGGTACAGACCTTACTAATAAGCCATTCCAGTAAAGACCTTCCAAATAATTCATTCCAGTACAGACCTTCCAAATAATTCATTCCGGTAGAGACCTTACAAATAATCCATTCCAGTACAGACCTTCCAAATAATCCATTCCAGTACAGACCTACCAAATAATTAATTCCAGTACAGACCTTACTAATAATTCATTCCAGTCCAGACCTTCCAAATATTTCATTCCAGTACAGACCTTACTAATAATTCATTCCAGTACAGACCTTCCAAATAATTCATTCCAGTACAGACCTTACTAATAATCCATTCCAGTACAGACCTTCCAAATAATTCATTCCAGTACAGACCTTCCAAATAAGTCATTCCAGTACAGACCTTACGAATAATCCATTCCAGTACAGACCTTCCAAATAATTCATTCCAGGACAGACCTTCCAAATAATTCATTCCAGTACAGACCTTACAAATAATCCATTCCAGTACAGACCTTCCAAATAATTCATTCCAGTACAGACCTTCCAAATAATTCATTCCAGTACAGACCTTCCAAATAATTCATTCCAGTACACACCTTCCAAATAATTCATTCCAGTACAGACCTTCCAAATAATTCATTCCAGTACAGACCTTCCATATAATTCATTCCGGTACAGACCTTACTAATAATCCATTCCAGTACAGACCTTACTAATAATTCATTCCAGTACACACCTTCCAAATAATTCATTCCAGTACAGACCTTCCAAATAATTCATTCCAGTACAGACCTTCCATATAATTCATTCCGGTACAGACCTAACTAAAAATCCATTCCAGTACAGACCTTCCAAATAATTCATTCCAGTCCAGACCTTACTAAAAATCCATTCCAGTACAGACCTTCCAAATAATCCATTCCAGTACAGACCTTACTAAAAATCCATTCCAGTACAGACCTTCCAAATAATTCATTCCAGTACAGACCTTACTAAAAATCCATTCCAGTACAGACCTTCCAAATAATTCATTCCAGGACAGACCTTCCAAATAATTCATTCCAGTACAGACCTTCCAAATAATCCATTCCAGTACAGACCTACCAAATAATTAATTCCAGTACAGACCTTAATAAAAATCCATTCCAGTACAGACCTTCCACATAATCCATTCCAGTAGAGACCTACCAAATAATTCATTCCAGTACAGACCTTACTAATCATCCATTCCAGTACAGACCTTCCAAATATTTCATTCCACTACAGACCTTACTAATAATTCATTCCAGTACAGACCTTCCATATAATTCATTATAGTACAGACCTGACTAATAATTCATTCCAGTACAGACCTTCCAAATAATTCATTCCAGTACAGACCTTCCAAATAATTCATTCCAGTACAGACCTTACGAATAATCCATTCCAGTACAGACCTTACTAATAAGCCATTCCAGTACAGACCTTCCAAATACTTCATTCCAGTACAGACCATCCAAATAATCCATTCCAGTACAGACCTTACTAATAATCCATTCCAGTACAGACCTTACTAATAATCCATCCCAGTACAGACCTTCCAAATAATTCATTCCAGTACAGACCTTCCAAATAATCCATTCCAGTACAGACCTTACTAATAATCCATTCCAGTACAGTCCTTACTGATAATCCATTCCAGTACAGACCTTCCAAATAATTCATTCCAGTACAGACCTTCAAACAATCCATTCCAGTACAGACCTTACTAATAATCCATTCCAGTACAGACCTTACTAATAATCCATTCCAGTAGAGACCTTCCAAATAATCAATTCCAGTACAGACCTTCCAAATAATCCATTCCAGTACAGACCTTCCAAATAATCCATTCCAGTACAGACCTTACGAATAATCCATTCCAGTACAGACCTTCCAAATAATCAATTCCAGTACAGACCTTCCAAATAATTCATTCCAGTACAGACCTTCAAACAATCCATTCCAGTGCAGACCTTCCAAACAATCCATTCCAGTACAGACCTTACTAATAATCCATTCCAGTACAGACCTTACTAATAATCCATTCCAGTACAGACCTTCCAAATATTTCGTTCCAGTACAGACCTTACTAATAATTCATTCCAGTAGAGACCTTCCAAATAATTCATTCCAGTACAGACCTTCCATATAATTCATCATAGTACAGACCTTACTAATAATCCATTCCAGTACAGACCTTCCAAATATTTCATTCCAGTAAAGACCTTACTAATAATTTATTCCAGTGCAGACCTTCCAAATAATTCATTCCAGTACAGAACTTACTAATAATTCATTCCAGTACAGACTTTCCAAATACTTCATTCCAGTACAGACCTTCCAAATAATTCATTCCAGTACAGACCTTACTAATAATCCATTCCAGTACAGACCCTACAAATAATTCATTCCAGTACAGACCTTCGAAATAATTCATTCCAGGACATACCTTCCAAATAATTTATTCCAGTGCAGACCTTCAAAATAATTCATTCCAGTACAGAACTTACTAATAATTCATTCCAGTACAGACTTTCCAAATACTTCATTCCAGTACAGACCTTACTAATAATCCATTCCAGTACAGACCTTACTAATAATTCATTCCAGTACAGACCCGACAAATAATTCATTCCAGTACAGACCTTCGAAATAATTCATTCCAGGACATACCTTCCAAATAATTTATTCCAGTGCAGACCTTCCAAATAATTCATTCCAGTACAGAACTTACTAATAATTCATTCCAGTACAGACTTTCCAAATACTTGATTCCAGTACAGACCTTCCAAATAATTCATTCCAGTACAGACCTTACTAATAATCCATTCCAGTACAGACCTTACTAATAATTCATTCCAGTACAGACCTTACTAATAATTCATTCCAGTACAGACCTTCCAAATAATTCATTCCAGTACAGACCCGACAAATAATTCATTCCAGTACAGACCTTCCAAATAATTCATTCCAGTACAGACCTTCCAAATAATTCAGTCCAGAACAGACCTTACTAATAATCCATTCCACTACAGACCTTCCAAATAATTCATTCCAGTACAGACCTTCCAAATAATCTATTCCAGTCCAGAACTTACTAATAATCCGTTCCAGCACAGACCTTACTAATAATTCATTCCAGTACAGACGTTACTAATAATCCATTCCAGTACAGACCTTCCATATAATTCATTCCAGTACAGACCTTCCAAATAATTCATTCCAGTACAGACCTTCCATATAATTCATTCCGGTACAGACCTTACTAATAATCCATTCCAGTAAAGACCTTCCAAATAATTCATTCCAGTACAGACCTTCCAAATAATTCATTCCGGTAGAGACCTTACTAATAATCCATTCCAGTACAGACCTTACTAATAATTTATTCCAGTACAGACCTTCCATATAATTCATTATAGTACAGACCTTACTAATAATTCATTCCAGTACAGACCTTCCAAATAATTCATTAAAGTACAGACCTTACTAATAATCCATTCCAGTACAGACCTTCCAAATAATTCATTCCAGTACAGACCTTCCAAATAATTCATTCCAGTACAGACCTTACGAATAATCCATTCCAGTACAGACCTTCCAAATAATTCATTCCAGTACAGACCTTGCTAATAATCCATTCCAGTACAGACCTTACTAATAATCCATTCCAGTACAGACCTTCCATATAATTCATTCCAGTACAGACCTTACTAATAATTCATTCCAGTACAGACCATCCAAATAATTCATTCCAGTCCAGACCTTCCATATAATTCATTATAGTACAGACCTTACTAATAATCCATTCCAGTACAGACCTTCCAAATATTTCATTCCAGTACAGACCTTACTAATAATACATTCCAGTGTAGACCTACCAAATAATACATTCCAGTACAGAACTTACTAATAATTCATTCCAGTACAGACCTTCCAAATAATTCATTCCAGTACAGACCTTCCAAAAAATGCATTCCAGTACAGACCTTCCAAATAATTCATTCCAGTACAGACCTTAATTATAATCCATTCCAGTACAGACCTTACAAATAATTCATTCCAGTACAGACCTTCCATATAATTCATTCCAGTACAGACCTTCCAAATAATTCATTCCAGTACAGACCTTACTAATAATCCCTTCCAGTACAGACCTCACAAATAATCCATTACAGTACAGACCTTCCATATAATTCATTCCAGTACAGACCTTCCAAATAATTCATTCCAGTCCAGACCGTCCATATAATTCATTCCAGTACAGACCTTCCAAATAATTCATTCCAGTACAGACCTTACTAATAATTCATTCCAGTACAGACCTTCCAAATAATCCATTCCAGTACAGACCTTACTAATAATCCATTCCAGTACAGACCTTACTAATAATCCATCCCAGTACAGACCTTCCAAATAATTCATTCCAGTACAGACCTTCCAAATAATCCATTCCAGTACAGAGCTTACTAATAATCCATTCCAGTACAGTCCTTACTGATAATCCATTCCAGTACAGACCTTCCAAATAATTCATTCCAGTACAGACCTTCAAACAATCCATTCCAGTACAGACCTTACTAATAATCCATTCCAGTACAGACCTTACTAATAATCCATTCCAGTAAAGACCTTCCAAATAATCAATTCCAGTACAGACCTTCCAAATAATCCATTCCAGTACAGACCTTCCAAATAATCCATTCCAGTACAGACCTTACGAATAACCCATTCCAGTACAGACCTTCCAAATAATCAATTCCAGTACAGACCTTCCAAATAATCCATTCCAGTACAGACCTTCCAAATAATTCATTCCAGTACAGACCTTCAAACAATCCATTCCAGTGCAGACCTTCCAAACAATCCATTCCAGTACAGACCTTACTAATAATCCATTCCAGTACAGACCTTACTAATAATCCATTCCAGTACAGACCTTCCAAATATTTCGTTCCAGTACAGACCTTACTAATAATTCATTCCAGTACAGACCTTCCAAATAATTCATTCCAGTACAGACCTTCCATATAATTCATCATAGTACAGACCTTACTAATAATCCATTCCAGTACAGACCTTCCAAATATTTCATTCCAGTACAGAACTTACTAATAATTCATTCCAGTACAGACTTTCCAAATACTTGATTCCAGTACAGACCTTCCAAATAATTCATTCCAGTACAGACCTTACTAATAATCCATCCAGTACAGACCTTCCAAATAATTCAGTCCAGAACAGACCTTCCAAATAATCTATTCCAGTCCAGAACTTACTAATAATCCGTTCCAGCACAGACCTTACTAATAATTCATTCCAGTACAGACCTTACTAATAATCCATTCCAGTACAGACCTTCCATTTAATTCATTCCAGTACAGACCTTCCATATAATTCATTCCAGTACAGACCTTCCAAATAATTCATTCCAGTACAGACCTTCCATATAATTCATTCCGGTACAGACCTTACTAATAAGCCATTCCAGTAAAGACCTTCCAAATAATTCATTCCAGTACAGACCTTCCAAATAATTCATTCCGGTAGAGACCTTACTAATAATCCATTCCAGTACAGACCTTCCAAATAATCCATTCCAGTACAGACCTACCAAATAATTAATTCCAGTACAGACCTTCCAAATATTTCATTCCAGTACAGACCTTACTAATAATTCATTCCAGTACAGACCTTCCAAATAATTCATTCCAGTACAGACCTTACTAATAATCCATTCCAGTACAGACCTTCCAAATAATTCATTCCAGTACAGACCTTCCAAATAAGTCATTCCAGTACAGACCTTACGAATAATCCATTCCAGTACAGACCTTCCAAATAATTCATTCCAGGACAGACCTTCCAAATAATTCATTCCAGTACAGACCTTACAAATAATCCATTCCAGTACAGACCTTCCAAATAATTCATTCCAGTACAGACCTTCCAAATAATTCATTCCAGTACAGACCTTCCAAATAATTCATTCCAGTACACACCTTCCAAATAATTCATTCCAGTACAGACCTTCCAAATAATTCATTCCAGTACAGACCTTCCATATAATTCATTCCGGTACAGACCTTACTAATAATCCATTCCAGTACAGACCTTACTAATAATTCATTCCAGTACACACCTTCCAAATAATTCATTCCAGTACAGACCTTCCAAATAATTCATTCCAGTACAGACCTTCCATATAATTCATTCCGGTACAGACCTAACTAAAAATCCATTCCAGTACAGACCTTCCAAATAATTCATTCCAGTCCAGACCTTACTAAAAATCCATTCCAGTACAGACCTTCCAAATAATCCATTCCAGTACAGACCTTACTAAAAATCCATTCCAGTACAGACCTTCCAAATAATTCATTCCAGTACAGACCTTACTAAAAATCCATTCCAGTACAGACCTTCCAAATAATTCATTCCAGGACAGACCTTCCAAATAATTCATTCCAGTACAGACCTTCCAAATAATCCATTCCAGTACAGACCTACCAAATAATTAATTCCAGTACAGACCTTAATAAAAATCCATTCCAGTACAGACCTTCCACATAATCCATTCCAGTAGAGACCTACCAAATAATTCATTCCAGTACAGACCTTACTAATAATCCATTCCAGTACAGACCTTCCAAATATTTCATTCCAGTACAGACCTTACTAATAATTCATTCCAGTACAGACCTTCCATATAATTCATTATAGTACAGACCTGACTAATAATTCATTCCAGTACAGACCTTCCAAATAATTCATTCCAGTACAGACCTTCCAAATAATTCATTCCAGTACAGACCTTACGAATAATCCATTCCAGTACAGACCTTACTAATAATCCATTCCAGTACAGACCTTCCAAATACTTCATTCCAGTACAGACCATCCAAATAATCCATTCCAGTACAGACCTTACTAATAATCCATTCCAGTACAGACCTTACTAATAATCCATCCCAGTACAGACCTTCCAAATAATTCATTCCAGTACAGACCTTCCAAATAATCCATTCCAGTACAGACCTTACTAATAATCCATTCCAGTACAGTCCTTACTGATAATCCATTCCAGTACAGACCTTCCAAATAATTCATTCCAGTACAGACCTTCAAACAATCCATTCCAGTACAGACCTTACTAATAATCCATTCCAGTACAGACCTTACTAATAATCCATTCCAGTAAAGACCTTCCAAATAATCAATTCCAGTACAGACCTTCCAAATAATCCATTCCAGTACAGACCTTCCAAATAATCCATTCCAGTACAGACCTTACGAATAATCCATTCCAGTACAGACCTTCCAGATAATCAATTCCAGTACAGACCTTCCAAATAATTCATTCCAGTACAGACCTTCAAACAATCCATTCCAGTGCAGACCTTCCAAACAATCCATTCCAGTACAGACCTTACTAATAATCCATTCCAGTACAGACCTTCCAAATAATCCATTCCAGTACAGACCTTACGAATAATCCATTCCAGTACAGACCTTCCAGATAATCAATTCCAGTACAGACCTTCCAAATAATTCATTCCAGTACAGACCTTCAAACAATCCATTCCAGTGCAGACCTTCCAAACAATCCATTCCAGTACAGACCTTACTAATAATCCATTCCAGTACAGACCTTCCAAATATTTCGTTCCAGTACAGACCTTACTAATAATTCATTCCAGTAGAGACCTTCCAAATAATTCATTCCAGTACAGACCTTCCATATAATTCATCATAGTACAGACCTTACTAATAATCCATTCCAGTACAGACCTTCCAAATATTTCATTCCAGTAAAGACCTTACTAATAATTTATTCCAGTGCAGACCTTCCAAATAATTCATTCCAGTACAGAACTTACTAATAATTCATTCCAGTACAGACTTTCCAAATACTTCATTCCAGTACAGACCTTCCAAATAATTCATTCCAGTACAGACCTTACTAATAATCCATTCCAGTACAGACCCTACAAATAATTCATTCCAGTACAGACCTTCGAAATAATTCATTCCAGGACATACCTTCCAAATAATTTATTCCAGTGCAGACCTTCAAAATAATTCATTCCAGTACAGAACTTACTAATAATTCATTCCAGTACAGACTTTCCAAATACTTCATTCCAGTACAGACCTTACTAATAATCCATTCCAGTACAGACCTTACTAATAATTCATTCCAGTACAGACCCGACAAATAATTCATTCCAGTACAGACCTTCGAAATAATTCATTCCAGGACATACCTTCCAAATAATTTATTCCAGTGCAGACCTTCCAAATAATTCATTCCAGTACAGACCTTCCATATAATTCATTCCAGTACAGACCTTACTAATAATTCATTCCAGTACAGACCTTCCAAATACTTGATTCCAGTACAGACCTTCCAAATAATTCATTCCAGTACAGACCTTACTAATAATCCATTCCAGTACAGACCTTACTAATAATTCATTCCAGTACAGACCTTACTAATAATCCATTCCAGTGCAGACCTTCCATATAATTCATTCCAGTACAGACCTTACTAATAATTCATTCCAGTACAGACCTTCCAAATACTTGATTCCAGTACAGACCTTCCAAATAATTCATTCCAGTACAGACCTTACTAATAATCCATTCCAGTGCAGACCTTACTAATAATCCATTCCAGTACAGACCTTACTAATAATTCATTCCAGTACAGACCTTACTAATAATTCATTCCAGTACAGACCTTCCAAATACTTGATTCCAGTACAGACCTTCCAAATAATTCATTCCAGTACAGACCTTACTAATAATCCATTCCAGTACAGACCTTACTAATAATTCATTCCAGTACAGACCTTACTAATAATTCATTCCAGTACAGACCTTCCAAATAATTCATTCCAGTACAGACCCGACAAATAATTCATTCCAGTACAGACCTTCCAAATAATTCATTCCAGTACAGACCTTCCAAATAATTCAGTCCAGAACAGACCTTACTAATAATCCATTCCAGTACAGACCTTCCAAATAATTCATTCCAGTACAGACCTTCCAAATAATCTATTCCAGTCCAGAACTTACTAATAATCCGTTCCAGCACAGACCTTACTAATAATTCATTCCAGTACAGACCTTACTAATAATCCATTCCAGTACAGACCTTCCATATAATTCATTCCAGTACAGACCTTCCAAATAATTCATTCCAGTACAGACCTTCCATATAATTCATTCCGGTACAGACCTTACTAGTAATCCATTCCAGTAAAGACCTTCCAAATAATTCATTCCAGTACAGACCTTCCAAATAATTCATTCCGGTAGAGACCTTACTAATAATCCATTCCAGTACAGACCTTACTAATAATTTATTCCAGTACAGACCTTCCATATAATTCATTATAGTACAGACCTTACTAATAATTCATTCCAGTACAGACCTTCCAAATAATTCATTAAAGTACAGACCTTACTAATAATCCATTCCAGTACAGACCTTCCAAATAATTCATTCCAGTACAGACCTTCCAAATAATTCATTCCAGTACAGACCTTACGAATAATCCATTCCAGTACAGACCTTCCAAATAATTCATTCCAGTACAGACCTTGCTAATAATCCATTCCAGTACAGACCTTACTAATAATCCATTCCAGTACAGACCTTCCATATAATTCATTCCAGTACAGACCTTACTAATAATTCATTCCAGTACAGACCTTCCAAATAATTCATTCCAGTACAGACCTTCCATATAATTCATTATAGTACAGACCTTACTAATAATCCATTCCAGTACAGACCTTCCAAATATTTCATTCCAGTACAGACCTTACTAATAATACATTCCAGTGTAGACCTACCAAATAATACATTCCAGTACAGAACTTACTAATAATTCATTCCAGTACAGACCTTCCAAATAATTCATTCCAGTACAGACCTTCCAAAAAATGCATTCCAGTACAGACCTTCCAAATAATTCATTCCAGTACAGACCTTAATTATAATCCATTCCAGTACAGACCTTACAAATAATTCATTCCAGTACAGACCTTCCATATAATTCATTCCAGTACAGACCTTCCAAATAATTCATTCCAGTACAGACCTTACTAATAATCCCTTCCAGTACAGACCTCACAAATAATCCATTACAGTACAGACCTTCCATATAATTCATTCCAGTACAGACCTTCCAAATAATTCATTCCAGTCCAGACCGTCCATATAATTCATTCCAGTACAGACCTTCCAAATAATTCATTCCAGTACAGACCTTACTAATAATTCATTCCAGTACAGACCTTCCAAATAATTCATTCCAGTACAGACCTTCCATAAAATTCATTCCAGTACAGACCTTCCAAATAATCCATTCCAGTACAGACCTTACTAATAATCCATTCGAGTACAGACCTTACTAATAATTCATTCCAGTACAGAACTTCCAAATAAATCATTCCAGTACAGACCTTCCATATAATTCATTCCAGTACTGACCTTACTAATAATTCATTCCAGTACAGACCTTCCAAATTATTCATTCCAGTACAGACCTTCCAAATAATTCATTCCAGTACAGACCTTCCAAATAATTCATTCCAGTACAGACCTTCCAAATAATCCATTCCAGTACAGACCTTACTAATAATCCATTCCAGTACAGACCTTCCAAATAATTCATTCCAGTACAGACCTTCCAAATAATCCATTCCAGTACAGACCTTACTAATAATCCATTCCAGTACAGACCTTCCAAATAATTCATTCCAGTACAGACCTTCCAAATAATTCATTCCAGTACAGACCTTCCAAATTATTCATTCCAGTACAGACCTTCCAAATAATTCATTCCAGTACAGACCTTCCAAATAATTCATTCCAGTACAGACCTTCCATATAATTCATTCCAGTACAGACCTTACTAATAATCCATTCCAGTACAGACCTTCCATATAATTCATTACAGTACAGACCTTCCAAATAATTCATTCCAGTACAGACCTTCCATATAATTCATTCCAGTACAGACCTTACTAATAATCCATTCCAGTACAGACCTTCCAAATAATTCATTCCAGTACAGACCTTCCATATAATTCATTCCAGTACAGACCTTACGAATAATCCATTCCAGTACAGACCTTGCATATAATTCATTCCAGTGCAGACCTTCCAAATAATTCATTCCAGTACAGACCTTCCATATAATTCATTCCAGTACAGACCTTACTAATAATCCATTCCAGTACAGACCTTCCAAATAATTCATTCCAGTCCAGACCTTCCAAATAATCCATTCCAGTACAGACCTTACTAATAATCCATTCCAGTACAGACCTTCCAAATACTTCATTCCAGTACAGACCATCCAAATAATCCATTCCAGTACAGACCTTACTAATAATCCATTCCAGTACAGACCTTACTAATAATCCATCCCAGTACAGACCTTCCAAATAATTCATTCCAGTACAGACCTTCCAAATAATCCATTCCAGTACAGACCTTACTAATAATCCATTCCAGTACAGTCCTTACTGATAATCCATTCCAGTACAGACCTTCCAAATAATTCATTCCAGTACAGACCTTCAAACAATCCATTCCAGTACAGACCTTACTAATAATCCATTCCAGTACAGACCTTACTAATAATCCATTCCAGTAAAGACCTTCCAAATAATCAATTCCAGTACAGACCTTCCAAATAATCCATTCCAGTACAGACCTTCCAAATAATCCATTCCAGTACAGACCTTACGAATAATCCATTCCAGTACAGACCTTCCAAATAATCAATTCCAGTACAGACCTTCCAAATAATCCAGTCCAGTACAGACCTTCCAAATAATTCATTCCAGTACAGACCTTCAAACAATCCATTCCAGTGCAGACCTTCCAAACAATCCATTCCAGTACAGACCTTACTAATAATCCATTCCAGTACAGACCTTACTAATAATCCATTCCAGTACAGACCTTCCAAATATTTCGTTCCAGTACAGACCTTACTAATAATTCATTCCAGTACAGACCTTCCAAATAATTCATTCCAGTACAGACCTTCCATATAATTCATCATAGTACAGACCTTACTAATAATCCATTCCAGTACAGACCTTCCAAATATTTCATTCCAGTAAAGACCTTACTAATAATTTATTCCAGTGCAGACCTTCCAAATAATTCATTCCAGAACAGAACTTACTAATAATTCATTCCAGTACAGACTTTCCAAATACTTCATTCCAGTACAGACCTTCCATATAATTCATTCCAGTACAGACCTTACTAATAATCCATTCCAGTACAGACCTTACTAATAATCCATTCCAGTACAGACCTTCCAAATACTTCATTCCAGTACAGACCATCCAAATAATCCATTCCAGTACAGACCTTACTAATAATCCATTCCAGTACAGACCTTACTAATAATCCATCCCAGTACAGACCTTCCAAATAATTCATTCCAGTACAGACCTTCCAAATAATCCATTCCAGTACAGACCTTACTAATAATCCATTCCAGTACAGTCCTTACTGATAATCCATTCCAGTACAGACCTTCCAAATAATTCATTCCAGTACAGACCTTCAAACAATCCATTCCAGTACAGACCTTACTAATAATCCATTCCAGTACAGACCTTACTAATAATCCATTCCAGTAAAGACCTTCCAAATAATCAATTCCAGTACAGACCTTCCAAATAATCCATTCCAGTACAGACCTTCCAAATAATCCATTCCAGTACAGACCTTACGAATAATCCATTCCAGTACAGACCTTCCAAATAATCAATTCCAGTACAGACCTTCCAAATAATCCAGTCCAGTACAGACCTTCCAAATAATTCATTCCAGTACAGACCTTCAAACAATCCATTCCAGTGCAGACCTTCCAAACAATCCATTCCAGTACAGACCTTACTAATAATCCATTCCAGTACAGACCTTACTAATAATCCATTCCAGTACAGACCTTCCAAATATTTCGTTCCAGTACAGACCTTACTAATAATTCATTCCAGTACAGACCTTCCAAATAATTCATTCCAGTACAGACCTTCCATATAATTCATCATAGTACAGACCTTACTAATAATCCATTCCAGTACAGACCTTCCAAATATTTCATTCCAGTAAAGACCTTACTAATAATTTATTCCAGTGCAGACCTTCCAAATAATTCATTCCAGAACAGAACTTACTAATAATTCATTCCAGTACAGACTTTCCAAATAATCCATTCCAGTACAGACCTTCCAAATAATTCATTCCAGTACAGACCTTACTAATAATCCATTCCAGTACAGACCCTACAAATAATTCATTCCAGTACAGACCTTCGAAATAATTCATTCCAGGACATACCTTCCAAATAATTTATTCCAGTGCAGACCTTCCAAATAATTCATTCCAGTACAGAACTTACTAATAATTCATTCCAGTACAGACTTTCCAAATACTTCATTCCAGTACAGACCTTACTAATAATCCATTCCAGTACAGACCTTACTAATAATTCATTCCAGTACAGACCTTACTAATAATTCATTCCAGTACAGACCCGACAAATAATTCATTCCAGTACAGACCTTCGAAATAATTCATTCCAGGACATACCTTCCAAATAATTTATTCCAGTGCAGACCTTCCAAATAATTCATTCCAGTACAGAACTTACTAATAATTCATTCCAGTACAGACTTTCCAAATACTTCATTCCAGTACAGACCTTCCAAATAATTCATTCCAGTACAGACCTTAGTAATAATCCATTCCAGTACAGACCTTACTAATAATTCATTCCAGTACAGACCTTACTAATAATTCATTCCAGTACAGACCTTCCAAATAATTCATTCCAGTACAGACCCGACAAATAATTCATTCCAGTACAGACCTTCCAAATAATTCATTCCAGTACAGACCTTCCAAATAATTCAGTCCAGAACAGACCTTACTAATAATCCATTCCAGTACAGACCTTCCAAATAATTCATTCCAGTACAGACCTTCCAAATAATCTATTCCAGTCCAGAACTTACTAATAATCCGTTCCAGCACAGACCTTACTAATAATTCATTCCAGTACAGACCTTACTAATAATCCATTCCAGTACAGACCTTCCATTTAATTCATTCCAGTACAGACCTTCCATATAATTCATTCCAGTACAGACCTTCCATATAATTCATTCCGGTACAGACCTTACTAATAATCCATTCCAGTAAAGACCTTCCAAATAATTCATTCCAGTACAGACCTTCCAAATAATTCATTCCGGTAGAGACCTTACTAATAATCCATTCCAGTACAGACCTTCCAAATAATCCATTCCAGTACAGACCTACCAAATAATTAATTCCAGTACAGACCTTACTAATAATTCATTCCAGTCCAGACCTTCCAAATATTTCATTCCATTACAGACCTTACTAATAATTCATTCCAGTACAGACCTTCCATATAATTCATTATAGTACAGACCTTACTAATAATTCATTCCAGTACAGACCTTCCAAATAATTCATTCCAGTACAGACCTTACTAATAATCCATTCCAGTACAGACCTTCCAAATAATTCATTCCAGTACAGACCTTCCAAATAAGTCATTCCAGTACAGACCTTACGAATAATCCATTCCAGTACAGACCTTCCAAATAATTCATTCCAGGACAGACCTTCCAAATAATTCATTCCAGTACAGACCTTACAAATAATCCATTCCAGTACAGACCTTCCAAATAATTCATTCCAGTACAGACCTTCCAAATAATTCATTCCAGTACAGACCTTCCAAATAATTCATTCCAGTACACACCTTCCAAATAATTCATTCCAGTACAGACCTTCCAAATAATTCATTCCAGTACAGACCTTACTAATAATCCATTCCAGTACAGACCTTACTAATCATCCATTCCAGTACAGACCTTCCAAATATTTCGTTCCAGTACAGACCTTACTAATAATTCATTCCAGTACAGACCTTCCAAATAATTCATTCCAGTACAGACCTTCCATATAATTCATCATAGTACAGACCTTACTAATAATCCATTCCAGTACAGACCTTCCAAATATTTCATTCCAGTAAAGACCTTACTAATAATTTATTCCAGTGCAGACCTTCCAAATAATTCATTCCAGTACAGAACTTACTAATAATTCATTCCAGTACAGACTTTCCAAATACTTCATTCCAGTACAGACCTTCCAAATAATTCATTCCAGTACAGACCTTACTAATAATCCATTCCAGTACAGACCCTACAAATAATTCATTCCAGTACAGACCTTCGAAATAATTCATTCCAGGACATACCTTCCAAATAATTTATTCCAGTGCAGACCTTCCAAATAATTCATTCCAGTACAGAACTTACTAATAATTCATTCCAGTACAGACTTTCCAAATACTTCATTCCAGTACAGACCTTCCAAATAATTCATTCCAGTACAGACCTTACTAATAATCCATTCCAGTACAGACCTTACTAATAATTCATTCCAGTACAGACCTTACTAATAATTCATTCCAGTACAGACCCGACAAATAATTCATTCCAGTACAGACCTTCGAAATAATTCATTCCAGTACAGACCTTACTAATAATCCATTCCAGTACAGACCCTACAAATAATTCATTCCAGTACAGACCTTCGAAATAATTCATTCCAGTACAGACCTTACTAATAATTCATTCCAGTACAGACCCGACAAATAATTTATTCCAGTGCAGACCTTCCAAATAATTCATTCCAGTACAGAACTTACTAATAATTCATTCCAGTACAGACTTTCCAAATACTTCATTCCAGTACAGACCTTCCAAATAATCCATTCCAGTACAGACCCTACAAATAATTCATTCCAGTACAGACCTTCGAAATAATTCATTCCAGGACATACCTTCCAAATAATTTATTCCAGTGCAGACCTTCCAAATAATTCATTCCAGTACAGAACTTACTAATAATTCATTCCAGTACAGACCTTCCAAATACTTTATTCCAGTGCAGACCTTCCAAATAATTCATTCCAGTACAGAACTTACTAATAATTCATTCCAGTACAGACTTTCCAAATACTTCATTCCAGTACAGACCTTCCAAATAATTCATTCCAGTACAGACCTTACTAATAATCCATTCCAGTACAGACCTTACTAATAATTCATTCCAGTACAGACCTTACTAATAATTCATTCCAGTACAGACCTTCCAAATAATTCATTCCAGTACAGACCCGACAAATAATTCATTCCAGTACAGACCTTCCAAATAATTCATTCCAGTACAGACCTTCCAAATAATTCAGTCCAGAACAGACCTTACTAATAATCCATTCCAGTACAGACCTTCCAAATAATTCATTCCAGTACAGACCTTCCAAATAATCTATTCCAGTCCAGAACTTACTAATAATCCGTTCCAGCACAGACCTTACTAATAATTCATTCCAGTACAGACCTTACTAATAATCCATTCCAGTACAGACCTTCCATTTAATTCATTCCAGTACAGACCTTCCATATAATTCATTCCAGTACAGACCTTCCAAATAATTCATTCCAGTACAGACCTTCCATATAATTCATTCCGGTACAGACCTTACTAATAATCCATTCCAGTAAAGACCTTCCAAATAATTCATTCCAGTACAGACCTTCCAAATAATTCATTCCGGTAGAGACCTTACTAATAATCCATTCCAGTACAGACCTTCCAAATAATCCATTCCAGTACAGACCTACCAAATAATTAATTCCAGTACAGACCTTACTAATAATTCATTCCAGTCCAGACCTTCCAAATATTTCATTCCATTACAGACCTTACTAATAATTCATTCCAGTACAGACCTTCCATATAATTCATTATAGTACAGACCTTACTAATAATTCATTCCAGTACAGACCTTCCAAATAATTCATTTCAGTACAGACCTTACTAATAATCCATTCCAGTACAGACCTTCCAAATAATTCATTCCAGTACAGACCTTCCAAATAAGTCATTCCAGTACAGACCTTACGAATAATCCATTCCAGTACAGACCTTCCAAATAATTCATTCCAGGACAGACCTTCCAAATAATTCATTCCAGTACAGACCTTACAAATAATCCATTCCAGTACAGACCTTCCAAATAATTCATTCCAGTACAGACCTTCCAAATAATTCATTCCAGTACAGACCTTCCAAATAATTCATTCCAGTACACACCTTCCAAATAATTCATTCCAGTACAGACCTTCCAAATAATTCATTCCAGTACAGACCTTCCATATAATTCATTCCAGTACACACCTTCCAAATAATTCATTCCAGTACAGACCTTCCAGATAATTCATTCCAGTACAGACCTTCCATATAATTCATTCCGGTACAGACCTTACTAAAAATCCATTCCAGTACAGACCTTCCAAATAATTCATTCCAGTCCAGACCTTACTAAAAATCCATTCCAGTACAGACCTTCCAAACAATCCATTCCAGTACAGACCTTACTAAAAATCCATTCCAGTACAGACCTTCCAAATAATTCATTCCAGTACAGACCTTACTAAAAATCCATTCCAGTACAGACCTTCCAAATAATTCATTCCAGGACAGACCTTCCAAATAATTCATTCCAGTACAGACCTTCCAAATAATCCATTCCAGTACAGACCTACCAAATAATTAATTCCAGTACAGACCTTACTAAAAATCCATTCCAGTACAGACCTTCCACATAATCCATTCCAGTAGAGACCTACCAAATAATTCATTCCAGTACAGACCTTACTAATAATCCATTCCAGTACAGACCTTCCAAATATTTCATTCCAGTACAGACCTTACTAATAATTCATTCCAGTACAGACCTTCCATATAATTCATTATAGTACAGACCTGACTAATAATTCATTCCAGTACCGACCTTCCAAATAATTCATTCCAGTACAGACCTTCCAAATAATTCATTCCAGTACAGACCTTCCAAATAAGTCATTCCAGTACAGACCTTACGAATAATCCATTCCAGTACAGACCTTCCAAATAATTCATTCCAGGACAGACCTTCCAAATAATTCATTCCAGTACAGACCTTACAAATAATCCATTCCAGTACAGACCTTCCAAATAATTCATTCCAGTACAGACCTTCCAAATAATTCATTCCAGTACAGACCTTCCAAATAATTCATTCCAGTACACACCTTCCAAATAATTCATTCCAGTACAGACCTTCCAAATAATTCATTCCAGTACAGACCTTCCATATAATTCATTCCGGTACAGACCTTACTAATAATCCATTCCAGTACAGACCTTCCATATAATTCATTCCAGTACACACCTTCCAAATAATTCATTCCAGTACAGACCTTCCAGATAATTCATTCCAGTACAGACCTTCCATATCATTCATTCCGGTACAGACCTAACTAAAAATCCATTCCAGTACAGACCTTCCAAATAATTCATTCCAGTCCAGACCTTACTAAAAATCCATTCCAGTACAGACCTTCCAAACAATCCATTCCAGTACAGACCTTACTAAAAATCCATTCCAGTACAGACCTTCCAAATAATTCATTCCAGTACAGACCTTACTAAAAATCCATTCCATTCCAGACCTTCCAAATAATTCATTCCAGTACAGACCTTCCAAATAATTCATTCCAGTACAGACCTTCCAAAAAATCCATTCCAGTACAGACCTACCAAATAATTAATTCCAGTACAGACCTTACTAAAAATCCATTCCAGTACAGACCTTCCACATAATCCATTCCAGTAGAGACCTACCAAATAATTCATTCCAGTACAGACCTTACTAATAATCCATTCCAGTACAGACCTTCCAAATATTTCATTCCAGTACAGACCTTACTAATAATTCATTCCAGTACAGACCTTCCATATAATTCATTATAGTACAGACCTGACTAATAATTCATTCCAGTACAGACCTTCCAAATAATTCATTCCAGTACAGACCTTCCAAATAATTCATTCCAGTACAGACCTTACCAATAATCCATTCCAGTACAGACCTTACTAATAATCCATTCCAGTACAGACCTTCCAAATACTTCATTCCAGTACAGACCATCCAAATAATCCATTCCAGTACAGACCTTACTAATAATCCATTCCAGTACAGACCTTACTAATAATCCATCCCAGTACAGACCTTCCAAATAATTCATTCCAGTACAGACCTTCCAAATAATCCATTCCAGTACAGACCTTACTAATAATCCATTCCAGTACAGTCCTTACTGATAATCCATTCCAGTACAGACCTTCCAAATAATTCATTCCAGTACAGACCTTCAAACAATCCATTCCAGTACAGACCTTACTAATAATCCATTCCAGTAAAGACCTTGCAAATAATCAATTCCAGTACAGACCTTCCAAATAATCCATTCCAGTACAGACCTTCCAAATAATCCATTCCAGTACAGACCTTACGAATAATCCATTCCAGTACAGACCTTCCAAATAATCAATTCCAGTACAGACCTTCCAAATAATCCATTCCAGTACAGACCTTCCAAATAATTCATTCCAGTACAGACCTTCAAACAATCCATTCCAGTGCAGACCTTCCAAACAATCCATTCCAGTACAGACCTTACTAATAATCCATTCCAGTACAGACCTTACTAATAATCCATTCCAGTACAGACCTTCCAAATATTTCGTTCCAGTACAGACCTTACTAATAATTCATTCCAGTACAGACCTTCCAAATAATTCATTCCAGTACAGACCTTCCATATAATTCATCATAGTACAGACCTTACTAATAATCCATTCCAGTACAGACCTTCCAAATATTTCATTCCAGTAAAGACCTTACTAATAATTTATTGCAGTGCAGACCTTCCAAATAATTCATTCCAGTACAGAACTTACTAATAATTCATTCCAGTACAGACTTTCCAAATACTTCATTCCAGTACAGACCTTCCAAATAATTCATTCCAGTACAGACCTTACTAATAATCCATTCCAGTACAGACCTTACTAATAATTCATTCCAGTACAGACCTTCCAAATAATTCATTCCAGTACAGACCTTCCATATAATTCATCATAGTACAGACCTTACTAATAATCCATTCCAGTACAGACCTTCCAAATATTTCATTCCAGTAAAGACCTTACTAATAATTTATTGCAGTGCAGACCTTCCAAATAATTCATTCCAGTACAGAACTTACTAATAATTCATTCCAGTACAGACTTTCCAAATACTTCATTCCAGTACAGACCTTCCAAATAATTCATTCCAGTACAGACCTTACTAATAATCCATTCCAGTACAGACCTTACTAATAATTCATTCCAGTACAGACCTTCCAAATACTTCATTCCAGTACAGACCTTCCAAATAATTCATTCCAGTACAGACCTTCCAAATAATTCATTCCAGTACAGACCTTCCAAATAATTCATTCCAGTACAGACCTTACTAATAATCCATTCCAGTACAGACCTTACTAATAATTCATTCCAGTACAGACCTTCCAAATAATCCATTCCAGTACAGACCTTCCAAATATTTCATTCCAGTAAAGACCTTACTAATAATTTATTGCAGTGCAGACCTTCCAAATAATTCATTCCAGTACAGAACTTACTAATAATTCATTCCAGTACAGACTTTCCAAATACTTCATTCCAGTACAGACCTTCCAAATAATTCATTCCAGTACAGACCTTACTAATAATCCATTCCAGTACAGACCTTACTAATAATTCATTCCAGTACAGACCTTCCAAATAATTCATTCCAGTACAGACCCGACAAATAATTCATTCCAGTACAGACCTTCGAAATAATTCATTCCAGGACATACCTTCCAAATAATTTATTCCAGTGCAGACCTTCCAAATAATTCATTCCAGTACAGAACTTACTAATAATTCATTCCAGTACAGACTTTCCAAATACTTGATTCCAGTACAGACCTTCCAAATAATTCATTCCAGTACAGACCTTACTAATAATCCATTCCAGTACAGACCTTACTAATAATTCATTCCAGTACAGACCTTACTAATAATTCATTCCAGTACAGACCTTCCAAATAATTCATTCCAGTACAGACCTTCCAAATAATTCAGTCCAGAACAGACCTTACTAATAATTCATTCCAGTACAGACCTTCCAAATAATTCATTCCAGTACAGACCTTCCAAATAATCTATTCCAGTCCAGAACTTACTAATAATCCGTTCCAGCACAGACCTTACTAATAATTCATTCCAGTACAGACCTTACTAATAATCCATTCCAGTACAGACCTTCCATTTAATTCATTCCAGTACAGACCTTCCATATAATTCATTCCAGTACAGACCTTCCAAATAATTCATTCCAGTACAGACCTTCCATATAATTCATTCCGGTACAGACCTTACTAATAATCCATTCCAGTAAAGACCTTCCAAATAATTCATTCCAGTACAGACCTTCCAAATAATTCATTCCGGTAGAGACCTTACTAATAATCCATTCCAGTACAGACCTTACTAATAATTTATTCCAGTACAGACCTTCCATATAATTCATTATAGTACAGACCTTACTAATAATTCATTCCAGTACAGACCTTCCAAATAATTCATTAAAGTACAGACCTTACTAATAATCCATTCCAGTACAGACCTTCCAAATAATTCATTCCAGTACAGACCTTCCAAATAATTCATTAAAGTACAGACCTTACTAATAATCCATTCCAGTACAGACCTTCCAAATAATTCATTCCAGTACAGACCTTCCAAATAATCCATTCCAGTACAGACCTTCCAAATAATTCATTCCAGGACAGACCTTCCAAATAATTCATTCCAGTACAGACCTTACAAATAATCCATTCCAGTACAGACCTTCAAATTAATTCATTCCTATACAGACCTTCCAAATAATTCATTCCAGTACAGACCTTCCAAATAATTCATTCCAATACAGACATTCCAAATAACCCATTCCAGTACAGACCTTACTAATAATTCATTCCAGTACACACCTTCCAAATAATTCATTCCAGTACAGACCTTCCAAATAATTCATTCCAGTACAGATCTTCCATATAATTCATTCTGGTACAGACCTTACTAATAATCCATTCCAGTACAGACCTTCCATATAATTCATTCCAGTACACACCTTCCAAATAATTCATTCCAGTACAGACCTTCCAGATAATTCATTCCAGTACAGACCTTCCATATAATTCATTCCGGTACAGACCTAACTAAAAATCCATTCCAGTACAGACCTTCCAAATAATTCATTCCAGTCCAGACCTTACTAAAAATCCATTCCAGTACAGACCTTCCAAATAATCCATTCCAGTACAGACCTTACTAAAAATCCATTCCAGTACAGACCTTCCAAATAATTGATTCCAGTACAGACCTTACTAAAAATCCATTCCAGTACAGACCTTCCAAATAATTCATTCCAGGACAGACCTTCCAAATAATTCATTCCAGTACAGACCTTCCAAATAATCCATTCCAGTACAGACCTACTAAATAATTAATTCCAGTACAGACCTTACTAAAAATCCATTCCAGTACAGACCTTCCACATAATCCATTCCAGTAGAGACCTACCAAATAATTCATTCCAGTACAGACCTTACTAATAATCCATTCCAGTACAGACCTTCCAAATATTTCATTCCAGTACAGACCTTACTAATAATTCATTCCAGTACAGACCTTCCATATAATTCATTATAGTACAGACCTGACTAATAATTCATTCCAGTACAGACCTTCCAAATAATTCATTCCAGTACAGACCTTACTAATAATCCATTCAAGTACAGACCTTACTAATAATCCATTCCAGTACAGACCTTCCAAATAATTCATTCCAGTACAGACCTTCCAAATAATCCATTCCAGTACAGACCTTCCAAATGCTCCATTCCAGTACAGACCTTCCAAATAATTCATTCCAGTACAGACCTTACTAATAATCCATTCAAGTACAGACCTTACTAATAATCCATTCCAGTACAGACCTTCCAAATAATCCATTCCAGTACAGACCTTACTAATAATCCATTCCAGTACAGACCTTCCAAATAATTCATTCCAGTACAGACCTTCCAAATAATCCATTCCAGTACAGACCTTACTAATAATCCATTCCAGTACAGACCTTCCAAATAATTCATTCCAGTACAGACCTTCCAAATAGTTCATTCCAGTACAGACCTTACAAATAATTCATTCCAGTACAGACCTTCCAAATAATCCATTCCAGTACAGACCTTCCAAATAATCCATTCCAGTACAGACCTTACTAATAATCCATTCCAGTACAGAACTTCCAAATAATCCATTCCAGTACAGACCTTCCAAATAATTCATTCCAGTACAGACCTTCCAAATAATCCATTCCAGTACAGACCTTCCAAATAATCCATTCCAGTACAGACCTTACTAATAATCCATTCCAGTACAGAACTTCCAAATAATCCATTCCAGTACAGAACTTCCAAATAATTCATTCTAGTACAGACCTTACTAATAATTCATTCCAGTGCAGACCTTCCAAATAATTCATTCCAGTACAGACCTTCCAAATAATTCATTCCAGTAAAGACCTTCCAAATAATTCATTCCAGTACAGACCTTCCAAATAATCCATTCCAGTACAGAACTTACTAATAATCCATTCCAGTACAGACCTTCCAAATAATTCATTCCAGTAAAGACCTTCCAAATAATTCATTCCAGTAAAGACCTTCCAAATAATTCATTCCAGTACAGACCTTCCAAATAATCCATTCCAGTACAGAACTTACTAATAATCCATTCCAGCACAGACCTTACTAATAATTCATTCCAGTGCAGACCTTCCAAATAATTCATTCCAGTACAGACCTTCCAAATAATTCATTCCAGTAAAGACCTTCCAAATAATTCATTCCAGTACAGACCTTCCAAATAATCCATTCCAGTACAGAACTTACTAATAATCCATTCCAGCACAGACCTTACTAATAATTCATTCCAGTACAGACCTTACTAATAATCCATTCCAGTACAGACCTTCCAAATAATTCGTTCCAGTACAGACCTTACTAATAATCCATTCCAGTACAGACCTTCCAAATAATCCATTCCAGTACAGACCTTACTAATAATCCATTCCAGTACAGACCTTCCAAATAATTCGTTCCAGTACAGACCTTACTAATAATCCATTCCAGTACAGACCTTCCAAATAATCCATTCCAGTACAGACCTTACTAATAATCCATTCCAGTACAGACCTTCCAAATAATTCGTTCCAGTACAGACCTTACTAATAATCCATTCCAGTACAGACCTTCCAAATAATTCATTCCAGTACAGACCTTACTAATAATCCATTCCAGTACAGACCTTCCAAATAATTCGTTCCAGTACAGGCCTTCCAAATAATCCACTCCAGTACAGACCTTACTAATAATTCATTCCAGTACAGACCTTACTAATAATTCATTCCAGTACAGACCTTACTAATAATTCATTCCAGTACAGGCCTTCCAAATAATCCACTCCAGTACAGACCTTACTAATAATTCGTTCCAGTACAGGCCTTCCAAATAATCCATTCCAGTACAGACCTTCCAAATAATTCATTCCAGTACAGGCCTTCCAAATAATCCATTCCAGTACAGACCTTCCAAATAATTCGTTCCAGTACAGGCCTTCCAAATAATCCACTCCAGTACAGACCTTACTAATAATTCATTCCAGTACAGACCTTACTAATAATTCGTTCCAGTACAGACCTTCCAAATAATCCATTCCAGTACAGACCTTCCAAATAATTCATTCCAGTACAGGCCTTCCAAATAATCCATTCCAGTACAGACCTTCCAAATAATTCGTTCCAGTACAGGCCTTCCAAATAATCCACTCCAGTACAGACCTTACTAATAATTCATTCCAGTACAGACCTTACTAATAATTCATTCCAGTACAGACCTTACTAATAATTCATTCCAGTACAGGCCTTCCAAATAATCCATTCCAGTACAGACCTTACTAATAATTCATTCCAGTACAGACCTTCCAAATAATTCATTCCAGTACAGACCTTCCAAATAATCCATTCCAGTACAGACCTTACTAATAATTCATTCCAGTACAGACCTTCCAAATAATTCATTCCAGTGCAGACCTTCCATATAATTCATTCCAGTACAGACCTTACAAATAATTCATTCCAGTACAGACCTTCCAAATAATCCATTCCAGTACAGACCTTACTAATAATTCATTCCAGTACAGACCTTCCAAATAATTCATTCCAGTACAGACCTTACCAATAATTCATTCCAGTACAGACCTTCCAAATAATTCATTCCAGTACAGACCTTCCAAATAATCCATTCCAGTACAGACCTTACTAATAATTCATTCCAGTACAGACCTTCCAAATAATTCATTCCAGTGCAGACCTTCCATATAATTCATTCCAGTACAGACCTTACAAATAATTCATTCCAGTGCAGACCTTCCATATAATTCATTCCAGTACAGACCTTACTAATAATTCATTCCAGTACAGACCTTCCAAATAATTCATTCCAGTACAGACCTTCCAAATAATCCATTCCAGTACAGACCTTTCAAATAATTCATTCCAGTACAGACCTTCGAAATAATTCATTCCAGGACATACCTTCCAAATAATTTATTCCATTGCAGACCTTCCAAATAATTCATTCCAGTACAGAACTTACTAATAATTCATTCCAGTACAGACTTTCCAAATACTTGATTCCAGTACAGACCTTCCAAATAATTCATTCCAGTACAGACCTTACTAATAATCCATTCCAGTACAGACCTTACTAATAATTCATTCCAGTACAGACCTTACTAATAATTCATTCCAGTACAGACCTTCCAAATAATTCAGTCCAGAACAGACCTTACTAATAATTCATTCCAGTACAGACCTTCCAAATAATTCATTCCAGTACAGACCTTCCAAATAATCTATTCCAGTCCAGAACTTACTAATAATCCGTTCCAGCACAGACCTTACTAATAATTCATTCCAGTACAGACCTTACTAATAATCCATTCCAGTACAGACCTTCCATTTAATTCATTCCAGTACAGACCTTCCATATAATTCATTCCAGTACAGACCTTCCAAATAATTCATTCCAGTACAGACCTTCCATATAATTCATTCCGGTACAGACCTTACTAATAATCCATTCCAGTAAAGACCTTCCAAATAATTCATTCCAGTACAGACCTTCCAAATAATTCATTCCGGTAGAGACCTTACTAATAATCCATTCCAGTACAGACCTTACTAATAATTTATTCCAGTACAGACCTTCCATATAATTCATTATAGTACAGACCTTACTAATAATTCATTCCAGTACAGACCTTCCAAATAATTCATTAAAGTACAGACCTTACTAATAATCCATTCCAGTACAGACCTTCCAAATAATTCATTCCAGTACAGACCTTCCAAATAATTCATTAAAGTACAGACCTTACTAATAATCCATTCCAGTACAGACCTTCCAAATAATTCATTCCAGTACAGACCTTCCAAATAATCCATTCCAGTACAGACCTTCCAAATAATTCATTCCAGGACAGACCTTCCAAATAATTCATTCCAGTACAGACCTTACAAATAATCCATTCCAGTACAGACCTTCCAAATAATTCATTCCAGTACAGACCTTCCAAATAATTCATTCCAATACAGACATTCCAAATAACCCATTCCAGTACAGACCTTACTAATAATTCATTCCAGTACACACCTTCCAAATAATTCATTCCAGTACAGACCTTCCAAATAATTCATTCCAGTACAGATCTTCCATATAATTCATTCTGGTACAGACCTTACTAATAATCCATTCCAGTACAGACCTTCCATATAATTCATTCCAGTACACACCTTCCAAATAATTCATTCCAGTACAGACCTTCCAGATAATTCATTCCAGTACAGACCTTCCATATAATTCATTCCGGTACAGACCTTACTAATAATCCATTCCAGTACAGACCTTCCATATAATTCATTCCAGTACACACCTTCCAAATAATTCATTCCAGTACAGACCTTCCAAATAATTCATTCCAGTCCAGACCTTACTAAAAATCCATTCCAGTACAGACCTTCCAAATAATCCATTCCAGTACAGACCTTACTAAAAATCCATTCCAGTACAGACCTTCCAAATAATTGATTCCAGTACAGACCTTACTAAAAATCCATTCCAGTACAGACCTTCCAAATAATTCATTCCAGGACAGACCTTCCAAATAATTCATTCCAGTACAGACCTTCCAAATAATCCATTCCAGTACAGACCTACTAAATAATTAATTCCAGTACAGACCTTACTAAAAATCCATTCCAGTACAGACCTTCCACATAATCCATTCCAGTAGAGACCTACCAAATAATTCATTCCAGTACAGACCTTACTAATAATCCATTCCAGTACAGACCTTCCAAATATTTCATTCCAGTACAGACCTTACTAATAATTCATTCCAGTACAGACCTTCCATATAATTCATTATAGTACAGACCTGACTAATAATTCATTCCAGTACAGACCTTCCAAATAATTCATTCCAGTACAGACCTTACTAATAATCCATTCAAGTACAGACCTTACTAATAATCCATTCCAGTACAGACCTTCCAAATAATTCATTCCAGTACAGACCTTCCAAATAATCCATTCCAGTACAGACCTTCCAAATGCTCCATTCCAGTACAGACCTTCCAAATAATTCATTCCAGTACAGACCTTACTAATAATCCATTCAAGTACAGACCTTACTAATAATCCATTCCAGTACAGACCTTCCAAATAATCCATTCCAGTACAGACCTTACTAATAATCCATTCCAGTACAGACCTTCCAAATAATTCATTCCAGTACAGACCTTCCAAATAATCCATTCCAGTACAGACCTTACTAATAATCCATTCCAGTACAGACCTTCCAAATAATTCATTCCAGTACAGACCTTCCAAATAGTTCATTCCAGTACAGACCTTACAAATAATTCATTCCAGTACAGACCTTCCAAATAATCCATTCCAGTACAGACCTTCCAAATAATCCATTCCAGTACAGACCTTACTAATAATCCATTCCAGTACAGAACTTCCAAATAATCCATTCCAGTACAGACCTTCCAAATAATTCATTCCAGTACAGACCTTACTAATAATCCATTCCAGTACAGAACTTCCAAATAATTCATTCTAGTACAGACCTTACTAATAATTCATTCCAGTGCAGACCTTCCAAATAATTCATTCCAGTACAGACCTTCCAAATAATTCATTCCAGTAAAGACCTTCCAAATAATTCATTCCAGTACAGACCTTCCAAATAATCCATTCCAGTACAGAACTTACTAATAATTCATTCCAGTACAGACCTTACTAATAATCCATTCCAGTACAGACCTTCCAAATAATTCATTCCAGTACAGGCCTTCCAAATAATCCATTCCAGTACAGACCTTACTAATAATCCATTCCAGCACAGACCTTACTAATAATTCATTCCAGTACAGACCTTACTAATAATCCATTCCAGTACAGACCTTCCAAATAATTCATTCCAGTACAGGCCTTCCAAATAATCCATTCCAGTACAGACCTTACTAATAATCCATTCCAGTACAGACCTTCCAAATAATTCGTTCCAGTACAGGCCTTCCAAATAATCCACTCCAGTACAGACCTTACTAATAATTCATTCCAGTACAGACCTTCCAAATAATCCATTCCAGTACAGACCTTCCAAATAATTCATTCCAGTACAGACCTTACTAATAATCCATTCCAGTACAGAACTTCCAAATAATTCATTCTAGTACAGACCTTACTAATAATTCATTCCAGTGCAGACCTTCCAAATAATTCATTCCAGTACAGACCTTCCAAATAATTCATTCCAGTAAAGACCTTCCAAATAATTCATTCCAGTACAGACCTTCCAAATAATCCATTCCAGTACAGAACTTACTAATAATCCATTCCAGCACAGACCTTACTAATAATTCATTCCAGTACAGACCTTACTAATAATCCATTCCAGTACAGACCTTCCAAATAATTCATTCCAGTACAGGCCTTCCAAATAATCCATTCCAGTACAGACCTTACTAATAATCCATTCCAGTACAGACCTTCCAAATAATTCGTTCCAGTACAGGCCTTCCAAATAATCCACTCCAGTACAGACCTTCCAAATAATCCATTCCAGTACAGAACTTACTAATAATCCATTCCAGCACAGACCTTACTAATAATCCATTCCAGTACAGACCTTACTAATAATTCATTCCAGTACAGACCTTACTAATAATTCATTCCAGTACAGGCCTTCCAAATAATCCACTCCAGTACAGACCTTACTAATAATTCATTCCAGTACAGACCTTACTAATAATTCATTCCAGTACAGACCTTACTAATAATTCATTCCAGTACAGACCTTCCAAATAATTCGTTCCAGTACAGGCCTTCCAAATAATCCATTCCAGTACAGACCTTACTAATAATTCATTCCAGTACAGGCCTTCCAAATAATCCATTCCAGTACAGACCTTACTAATAATTCATTCCAGTACAGACCTTCCAAATAATTCATTCCAGTACAGACCTTCCAAATAATCCATTCCAGTACAGACCTTACTAATAATTCATTCCAGTACAGACCTTCCAAATAATTCATTCCAGTGCAGACCTTCCATATAATTCATTCCAGTACAGACCTTACAAATAATTCATTCCAGTACAGACCTTCCAAATAATCCATTCCAGTACAGACCTTACTAATAATTCATTCCAGTACAGACCTTACAAATAATTCATTCCAGTACAGACCTTCCAAATAATTCATTCCAGTACAGACCTTCCAAATAATCCATTCCAGTACAGACCTTACTAATAATTCATTCCAGTACAGACCTTCCAAATAATTCATTCCAGTACAGACCTTACCAATAATTCATTCCAGTACAGACCTTCCAAATAATTCATTCCAGTACAGACCTTCCAAATAATCCATTCCAGTACAGACCTTACTAATAATTCATTCCAGTACAGACCTTCCAAATAATTCATTCCAGTACAGACCTTCCAAATAATCCATTCCAGTACAGACCTTACTAATAATTCATTCCAGTACAGGCCTTCCAAATAATCCATTCCAGTACAGACCTTACTAATAATTCATTCCAGTACAGACCTTCCAAATAATTCATTCCAGTACAGACCTTCCAAATAATCCATTCCAGTACAGACCTTCCAAATAATTCATTCCAGTACAGACCTTCCAAATAATTCATTCCAGTACAGACCTTCCATATAATCCATTCCAGTACAGACCTTACTAATAATTCATTCCAGTACAGACCTTCCAAATAATTCATTCCAGTACAGACCTTCCAAATAATCCATTCCAGTACAGACCTTACTAATAATTCATTCCAGTACAGACCTTCCAAATAATTCATTCCAGTACAGACCTTCCAAATAATCCATTCCAGTACAGACCTTACTAATAATTCATTCCAGTACAGGCCTTCCAAATAATCCATTCCAGTACAGACCTTACTAATAATTCATTCCAGTACAGACCTTCCAAATAATTCATTCCAGTACAGACCTTCCAAATAATCCATTCCAGTACAGACCTTACTAATAATTCATTCCAGTACAGACCTTCCAAATAATTCATTCCAGTACAGACCTTCCAAATAATTCATTC
Source organism: Heterodontus francisci (assembly GCF_036365525.1). Lineage (NCBI taxonomy): Eukaryota > Metazoa > Chordata > Chondrichthyes > Heterodontiformes > Heterodontidae > Heterodontus > Heterodontus francisci. The sequence continues at coordinate 27,739,902 of NC_090384.1, forward strand.
CAGTACAGACCTTCCATATAATCCATTCCAGTACAGACCTTACTAATAATTCATTCCAGTACAGACCTTCCAAATAATTCATTCCAGTACAGACCTTCCAAATAATTCATTCCAGTACAGACCTTCCATATAATCCATTCCAGTACAGACCTTACTAATAATTCATTCCAGTACAGACCTTCCAAATAATTCATTCCAGTACAGACCTTCCAAATAATTCATTCCAGTACAGACCTTACTAATAATTCATTCCAGTACAGACCTTCCAAATAATTCATTCCAGTACAGACCTTCCAAATAATCCATTCCATTACAGACCTTACTAATAATTCATTCCAGTACAGGCCTTCCAAATAATCCATTCCAGTACAGACCTTACTAATAATTCATTCCAGTACAGACCTTCCAAATAATTCATTCCAGTACAGACCTTCCAAATAATCCATTCCAGTACAGACCTTACTAATAATTCATTCCAGTACAGACCTTCCAAATAATTCATTCCAGTACAGACCTTCCAAATAATCCATTCCAGTACAGACCTTACTAATAATTCATTCCAGTACAGACCTTCCAAATAATTCATTCCAGTACAGACCTTCCAAATAATCCATTCCAGTACAGACCTTACTAATAATCCATTCCAGTACAGACCTTACTAATAATTCATTCCAGTACAGACCTTACCAATAATTCATTCCAGTACAGACCTTCCAAATAATTCATTCCAGTACAGACCTTCCAAATAATCCATTCCAGTACAGACCTTACTAATAATTCATTCCAGTACAGACCTTCCAAATAATTCATTCCAGTACAGACCTTCCAAATAATCCATTCCAGTACAGACCTTACTAATAATTCATTCCAGTACAGACCTTCCAAATAATTCATTCCAGTACAGACCTTCCATATAATTCATTCCAGTACAGACCTTCCAAATAATCCATTCCAGTACAGACCTTCCATATAATTCATTCCAGTACAGACCTTCCAAATAATTCATTCCAGTACAGACCTTCCATATAATTCATTCCAGTACAGACCTTCCAAATAATTCATTCCAGTACAGACCTTCCAAATAATTCATTCCAGTACAGACCTTCCATATAATTCATTCCAGTACAGACCTTCCAAATAATTCATTCCAGTACAGACCTTCCAAATAATCCATTCCAGTACAGACCTTACTAATAATTCATTCCAGTACAGACCTTCCAAATAATTCATTCCAGTACAGACCTTCCATATAATCCATTCCAGTACAGAACTTACTAATAATTCATTCCAGTACAGACCTTCCAAATAATTCATTCCAGTACAGACCTTCCAAATAATCCATTCCAGTACAGACCTTACTAATAATTCATTCCAGTACAGACCTTCCAAATAATTCATTCCAGTACAGACCTTCCAAATAATCCATTCCAGTACAGACCTTACTAATAATTCATTCCAGTACAGGCCTTCCAAATAATCCATTCCAGTACAGACCTTACTAATAATTCATTCCAGTACAGGCCTTCCAAATAATCCATTCCAGTACAGACCTTCCAAATAATTCATTCCAGTACAGACCTTCCAAATAATCCATTCCAGTACAGACCTTACTAATAATTCATTCCAGTACAGACCTTCCAAATAATTCATTCCAGTACAGACCTTCCAAATAATTCATTCCAGTACAGACCTTCCAAATAATCCATTCCAGTACAGACCTTACTAATAATTCATTCCAGTACAGACCTTCCAAATAATCCATTCCAGTACAGACCTTACTAATAATTCATTCCAGTACAGACCTTACCAATAATTCATTCCAGTACAGACCTTCCAAATAATTCATTCCAGTACAGACCTTCCAAATAATTCATTCCAGTACAGACCTTCCAAATAATTCATTCCAGTACAGACCTTCCAAATAATCCATTCCAGTACAGACCTTACTAATAATTCATTCCAGTACAGACCTTCCAAATAATCCATTCCAGTACAGACCTTACTAATAATTCATTCCAGTACAGACCTTCCAAATAATTCATTCCAGTACAGACCTTCCAAATAATCCATTCCAGTACAGACCTTACTAATAATTCATTCCAGTACAGACCTTCCAAATAATCCATTCCAGTACAGACCTTACTAATAATCCATTCCAGTACAGACCTTACTAATAATTCATTCCAGTACAGGCCTTCCAAATAATCCATTCCAGTACAGACCTTACTAATAATTCATTCCAGTACAGACCTTCCAAATAATTCATTCCAGTACAGACCTTCCAAATAATTCATTCCAGTACAGACCTTCCAAATAATCCATTCCAGTACAGACCTTACTAATAATTCATTCCAGTACAGGCCTTCCAAATAATCCATTCCAGTACAGACCTTACTAATAATTCATTCCAGTACAGACCTTCCAAATAATTCATTCCAGTACAGACCTTACTAATAATTCATTCCAGTACAGACCTTACTAATAATTCATTCCAGTACAGACCTTCCAAATAATCCATTCCAGTACAGACCTTACCAATAATTCATTCCAGTACAGACCTTCCATATAATTCATTCCAGTACAGACCTTACTAATAATTCATTCCAGTACAGACCTTACTAATAATTCATTCCAGTACAGACCTTACTAATAATTCATTCCAGTACAGACCTTACTAATAATTCATTCCAGTACAGACCTTCCAAATAATTCATTCCAGTACAGACCTTACTAATAATTCATTCCAGTACAGACCTTACTAATAATTCATTCCAGTACAGACCTTACTAATAATTCATTCCAGTACAGACCTTCCAAATAATTCATTCCAGTACAGACCTTACTAATAATTCATTCCAGTACAGACCTTACTAATAATTCATTCCAGTACAGACCTTCCAAATAATCCATTCCAGTACAGACCTTACTAATAATTCATTCCAGTACAGACCTTCCAAATAATCCATTCCAGTACAGACCTTACCAATAATTCATTCCAGTACAGACCTTCCAAATAATTCATTCCAGTACAGACCTTCCAAATAATTCATTCCAGTACAGACCTTCCAAATAATTCATTCCAGTACAGACCTTCCAAATAATTCATTCCAGTACAGACCTTCCATATAATTCATTCCAGTACAGACCTTCCAAATAATTCATTCCAGTACAGACCTTCCAAATAATTCATTCCAGTACAGACCTTCCAAATAATTCATTCCAGTACAGACCTTCCAAATAATTCATTCCAGTACAGACCTTCCAAATAATTCATTCCAGTACAGACCTTACTAATAATTCATTCCAGTACAGACCTTCCAAATAATTCATTCCAGTACAGACCTTACTAATAATCCATTCCAGTACAGACCTTACTAATAATTCATTCCAGTACAGACCTTCCAAATAATCCATTCCAGTACAGACCTTACTAATAATTCATTCCAGTACAGACCTTCCAAATAATCCATTCCAGTACAGACCTTACTAATAATTCATTCCAGTACAGACCTTCCAAATAATCCATTCCAGTACAGACCTTACTAATAATTCATTCCAGTACAGACCTTCCAAATAATTCATTCCAGTACAGACCTTCCAAATAATCCATTCCAGTACAGACCTTACTAATAATTCATTCCAGTACAGACCTTCCAAATAATCCATTCCAGTACAGACCTTACTAATAATTCATTCCAGTACAGACCTTACTAATAATTCATTCCAGTACAGACCTTCCAAATAATCCATTCCAGTACAGACCTTACTAATAATTCATTCCAGTACAGACCTTCCAAATAATCCATTCCAGTACAGACCTTACTAATAATTCATTCCAGTACAGACCTTCCAAATAATCCATTCCAGTACAGACCTTACTAATAATTCATTCCAGTACAGACCTTCCAAATAATTCATTCCAGTACAGACCTTCCAAATAATTCATTCCAGTACAGACCTTCCAAATAATTCAATCCAGTACAGACCTTACTAATAATTCATTCCAGTACAGACCTTCCAAATAATTCATTCCAGTACAGACCTTCCAAATAATCCATTCCAGTACAGACCTTACTAATAATTCATTCCAGTACAGGCCTTCCAAATAATCCATTCCAGTACAGACCTTACTAATAATTCATTCCAGTACAGACCTTCCAAATAATCCATTCCAGTACAGACCTTACTAATAATTCATTCCAGTACAGACCTTCCAAATAATTCATTCCAGTACAGACCTTCCAAATAATCCATTCCAGTACAGACCTTACTAATAATTCATTCCAGTACAGGCCTTCCAAATAATTCATTCCAGTACAGACCTTACCAATAATTCATTCCAGTACAGACCTTCCAAATAATTCATTCCAGTACAGACCTTCCAAATAATCCATTCCAGTACAGACCTTACTAATAATTCATTCCAGTACAGACCTTCCATATAATTCATTCCAGTACAGACCTTTCAAATAATTCATTCCAGTACAAACCTTCCATATAATTCATTCCAGTACAGACCTTCCAAATAATTCATTCCAGTACAGACCTTCCAAATAATCCATTCCTGTACAGACCTACCAAATAATCCATTCCAGTACAGACCTTCCAAATAATTCATTCCAGTACAGACCTTACTAATAATTCATTCCAGTACAGACCTTCCAAATAATTCATTCCAGTGCAGACCTTCCAAATAATTCATTCCAGTACAGACCTTCCAAATAATCCATTCCAGTACAGACCTACCAAATAATCCATTCCAGTACAGAACTTCCAAATAATCCATTGAAGTACAGACCTTACTAATAATTCATTCCAGTACAGACCTTCCAAATAATTCATTCCAGTACAGACCTTCCAAATAATCTATTCCAGTACAGACCTTACTAATAAATCATTCCAGTACAGACCTTCCATAGAATTCATTCCAGTACAGACCTTCCAAATAATTCATTCCAGTACAGACCTTCCAAATAATTCATTCCAGTACAGACCTTCCAAATAATCCATTCCAGTACAGACCTTACTAATAATTCATTCCAGTACAGACCTTCCATATAATTCATTCCACTACAGACCTTCCAAATAATTCATTCCAGTACAAACCTTCCATATAATTCATTCCAGTACAGAACTTCCAAATAATCCATTCCAGTACAGACCTTACTAATAATTCATTCCAGTACAGACCTTCCAAATAATTCATTCCAGTACAAACCTTCCATATAATTCATTCCAGTGCAGACCTTCCAAATAGTCCATTCCAGTACAGACCTTCCAAATAATCCATTCCAGTACAGACCTTCCAAATAATTCATTCCAGTACAGGCCTTCCAAATAATCCATTCCAGGACAGACGTTCCAAATAATTCATTCCAGTACAGACCTTCCATATAATTCATTCCAGTACAGACCTTCCAAATAATTCATTCCAGTACAAACCTTCCATATAATTCATTCCAGTACAGACCTGCCAAATAATTCATTCCAGTACAGACCTTCCAAATAATCCATTCCAGTACAGACCTACCAAATAATTCATTCCAGTACAAACCTTCCATATAATTCATTCCAGTACAGACCTTCCAAATAATTCATTCCAGTACAGACCTTCCAAATAATTCATTCCAGTACAGGCCTTCCAAATAATCCATTCCAGTACAGACGTTCCAAATAATTCATTCCAGTACAGACCTTCCATATAATTCATTCCAGTACAGACCTTCCAAATAATTCATTCCAGTACAAACCTTCCATATAATTCATTCCAGTACAGACCTTCCAAATAATTCATTCCAGTACAGACCTTCCAAATAATCCATTCCAGTACAGACCTACCAAATAATTCATTCCAGTACAGACCTTACTAATAATCCATTCCAGTACAGACCTTACTAATAATCCATTCCAGTACAGACCTTCCAAATAATCCATTCCAGTGCAGACCTTCCAAATGCTCCATTCCAGTACAGACCTTACTAATAATCCATTCCAGTACAGACCTTACTAATAATCCATTCCAGTACAGACCTTCCAAATAATTCATTCCAGTACAGACCTTCCAAATAATCCATTCCAGTACAGACCTTCCAAATAATCCATTCCAGTACAGACCTTACTAATAATCCATTCCAGTACAGACCTTACTAATAATCCATTCCAGTACAGACCTTCCAAATAATCCATTCCAGTACAGACCTTCCAAATAATTCATTCCAGTACAGACCTTACTAATAATCCATTCCAGTACAGACCTTCCATATAATTCATTCTAGTACAGACCTTACTAATAATTCATTCCAGTACAGACCTTCCAAATAATTCATTCCAGTACAGACCTTCCAAATAATTCATTCCAGTACAGACCTTACTAATAATTCATTCCAGTACAGACCTTACTAATGATCCATTCCAGTACAGACCTTCCAAATAATTCATTCCAGTACAGACCTTCCAAATAATCCATTCCAGTACAGACCTTACTAATAATCCATTCCAGTACAGACCTTCCAAATAATCCATTCCAGTACAGACCTTACTAATAATTCATTCCAGTACAGACCTTCCAAATAATCCATTCCAGTACAGACCTTACTAATAATCCATTCCAGTACAGACCTTCCAAATAATTCATTCCAGTACAGACCTTCCAAATAATCCATTCCAGTACAGACCTTACTAATAATTCATTCCAGTACAGACCTTACTAATAATCCATTCCAGTACAGACCTTCCAAATAATCCATTCCAGTACAGACCTTACTAATAATCCATTCCAGTACAAACCTTCCATATAATTCATTCCAGTACAGACCTTCCAAATAATCCATTCCAGTACAGACCTTACTAATAATTCATTCCAGTACAGACCTTCCAAATAATTCATTCCAGTACAGACCTTCCAAATAATCCATTCCAGTACCGACATTACAAAAAATTCATTCCAGTACAGACCTTCCATATAATTCATTCCAGTACAGACCTTCCAAATAATTCATTCCAGTACAGACCTTCCAAATCATTCATTCCAGTACAGACCTTCCAAATAATTCATTCCAGTACAGACCTTACTAATAATTCATTCCAGTACAGACCTTCCAAATAATTCATTCCAGTACAGACCTTCCAAATCATTCATTCCAGTACAGACCTTCCAAATAATTCATTCCAGTACAGACCTTACTAATAATTCATTCCAGTACAGACCTTACTAATGATCCATTCCAGTACAGACCTTCCAAATAATTCATTCCAGTACAGACCTTCCAAATAATCCATTCCAGTACAGACCTTACTAATAATCCATTCCAGTACAGACCTTCCAAATAATCCATTCCAGTACAGACCTTACTAATAATTCATTCCAGTACAGACCTTCCAAATAATCCATTCCAGTACAGACCTTACTAATAATCCATTCCAGTACAGACCTTCCAAATAATTCATTCCAGTACAGACCTTCCAAATAATCCATTCCAGTACAGACCTTACTAATAATTCATTCCAGTACAGACCTTACTAATAATCCATTCCAGTACAGACCTTCCAAATAATCCATTCCAGTACAGACCTTACTAATAATCCATTCCAGTACAGACCTTCCAAATAATTCATTCCAGTACAGACCTTCCAAATAATCCATTCCAGTACAGACCTTACTAATAATTCATTCCAGTACAGACCTTACTAATAATCCATTCCAGTACAGACCTTCCAAATAATCCATTCCAGTACAGACCTTCCAAATAATTCATTCCAGTACAGACCTTCCAAATAATCCATTCCAGTACAGACCTTACTAATAATCCATTCCAGTACAGACCTTCCAAATAATTCATTCCAGTACAGACCTTCCAAATAATCCATTCCAGTACAGACCTTACTAATAATTCATTCCAGTACAGACCTTACTAATAATCCATTCCAGTACAGACCTTCCAAATAATCCATTCCAGTACAGACCTTACTAATAATCCATTCCAGTACAGACCTTCCAAATAATCCATTCCAGTACAGACCTTACTAATAATCCATTCCAGTACAGGCCTTCCAAATAATCCATTCCAGTACAGACCTTACTAATAATTCATTCCAGTACAGACCTTCCAAATAATCCATTCCAGTACAGACCTTACTAATAATCCATTCCAGTACAGACCTTCCAAATAATCCATTCCAGTACAGACCTTACTAATAATCCATTCCAGTACAGGCCTTCCAAATAATCCATTCCAGTACAGACCTTCCAAATAATTCATTCCACTACAGGCCTTCCAAATAATTCATTCCAGTACAGACCTTCCATATAATTCATTCCAGTACAGACCTTCCAAATAACTCATTCCAGTACAGACCTTCCATATAATTCATTCCAGTACAGACCTTACTAATAATCCATTCCAGTACAGACCTTCCAAATAATCCATTCCAGTACACATCTTCCAAATAATTCATTCCAGTACAGACCTTACTAATAATTCATTCCAGTACAGACCTTACTAATAATCCATTCCAGTACAGACCTTCCAAATAATCCATTCCAGTACAGACCTTCCAAATAATTCATTCCAGTACAGACCTTCCAAATAATCCATTCCAGTACAGACCTTACTAATAATCCATTCCAGTACAGACCTTCCAAATAATTCATTCCAGTACAGACCTTCCAAATAATCCATTCCAGTACAGACCTTACTAATAATTCATTCCAGTACAGACCTTACTAATAATCCATTCCAGTACAGACCTTCCAAATAATCCATTCCAGTACAGACCTTACTAATAATCCATTCCAGTACAGACCTTCCAAATAATCCATTCCAGTACAGACCTTACTAATAATCCATTCCAGTACAGGCCTTCCAAATAATCCATTCCAGTACAGACCTTCCAAATAATTCATTCCAGTACAGGCCTTCCAAATAATCCATTCCAGTACAGACGTTCCAAATAATTCATTCCAGTACAGACCTTCCATATAATTCATTCCAGTACAGACCTTCCAAATAATTCATTCCAGTACAAACCTTCCATATAATTCATTCCAGTACAGACCTGCCAAATAATTCATTCCAGTACAGACCTTCCAAATAATCCATTCCAGTACAGACCTACCAAATAATTCATTCCAGTACAAACCTTCCATATAATTCATTCCAGTACAGACCTTCCAAATAATTCATTCCAGTACAGACCTTCCAAATAATTCATTCCAGTACAGACCTTCCATATAATTCATTCCAGTACAGACCTTCCAAATAATTCATTCCAGTACAGGCCTTCCAAATAATCCATTCCAGTACAGACGTTCCAAATAATTCATTCCAGTACAGACCTTCCATATAATTCATTCCAGTACAGACCTTCCAAATAATTCATTCCAGTACAAACCTTCCATATAATTCATTCCAGTACAGACCTTCCAAATAATTCATTCCAGTACAGACCTTCCAAATAATCCATTCCAGTACAGACCTACCAAATAATTCATTCCAGTACAGACCTTACTAATAATCCATTCCAGTACAGACCTTACTAATAATCCATTCCAGTACAGACCTTCCAAATAATCCATTCCAGTGCAGACCTTCCAAATGCTCCATTCCAGTACAGACCTTACTAATAATCCATTCCAGTACAGACCTTACTAATAATCCATTCCAGTACAGACCTTCCAAATAATTCATTCCAGTACAGACCTTCCAAATAATCCATTCCAGTACAGACCTTCCAAATAATCCATTCCAGTACAGACCTTACTAATAATCCATTCCAGTACAGACCTTACTAATAATCCATTCCAGTACAGACCTTCCAAATAATCCATTCCAGTACAGACCTTCCAAATAATTCATTCCAGTACAGACCTTACTAATAATCCATTCCAGTACAGACCTTCCATATAATTCATTCTAGTACAGACCTTACTAATAATTCATTCCAGTACAGACCTTCCAAATAATTCATTCCAGTACAGACCATCCAAATAATTCATTCCAGTACAGACCTTACTAATAATTCATTCCAGTACAGACCTTACTAATGATCCATTCCAGTACAGACCTTCAAAATAATTCATTCCAGTACAGACCTTCCAAATAATCCATTCCAGTACAGACCTTACTAATAATCCATTCCAGTACAGACCTTCCAAATAATCCATTCCAGTACAGACCTTACTAATAATTCATTCCAGTACAGACCTTCCAAATAATCCATTCCAGTACAGACCTTACTAATAATCCATTCCAGTACAGACCTTCCAAATAATTCATTCCAGTACAGACCTTCCAAATAATCCATTCCAGTACAGACCTTACTAATAATTCATTCCAGTACAGACCTTACTAATAATCCATTCCAGTACAGACCTTCCAAATAATCCATTCCAGTACAGACCTTACTAATAATCCATTCCAGTACAAACCTTCCATATAATTCATTCCAGTACAGACCTTCCAAATAATCCATTCCAGTACAGACCTTACTAATAATTCATTCCAGTACAGACCTTCCAAATAATTCATTCCAGTACAGACCTTCCAAATAATCCATTCCAGTACCGACATTACAAAAAATTCATTCCAGTACAGACCTTCCATATAATTCATTCCAGTACAGACCTTCCAAATAATTCATTCCAGTACAGACCTTCCAAATCATTCATTCCAGTACAGACCTTCCAAATAATTCATTCCAGTACAGACCTTACTAATAATTCATTCCAGTACAGACCTTCCAAATAATTCATTCCAGTACAGACCTTCCAAATCATTCATTCCAGTACAGACCTTCCAAATAATTCATTCCAGTACAGACCTTACTAATAATTCATTCCAGTACAGACCTTACTAATGATCCATTCCAGTACAGACCTTCCAAATAATTCATTCCAGTACAGACCTTCCAAATAATCCATTCCAGTACAGACCTTACTAATAATCCATTCCAGTACAGACCTTCCAAATAATCCATTCCAGTACAGACCTTACTAATAATTCATTCCAGTACAGACCTTCCAAATAATCCATTCCAGTACAGACCTTACTAATAATCCATTCCAGTACAGACCTTCCAAATAATTCATTCCAGTACAGACCTTCCAAATAATCCATTCCAGTACAGACCTTACTAATAATTCATTCCAGTACAGACCTTACTAATAATCCATTCCAGTACAGACCTTCCAAATAATCCATTCCAGTACAGACCTTACTAATAATCCATTCCAGTACAGACCTTCCAAATAATTCATTCCAGTACAGACCTTCCAAATAATCCATTCCAGTACAGACCTTACTAATAATTCATTCCAGTACAGACCTTACTAATAATCCATTCCTGTACAGACCTTCCAAATAATCCATTCCAGTACAGACCTTCCAAATAATTCATTCCAGTACAGACCTTCCAAATAATCCATTCCAGTACAGACCTTACTAATAATCCATTCCAGTACAGACCTTCCAAATAATTCATTCCAGTACAGACCTTCCAAATAATCCATTCCAGTACAGACCTTACTAATAATTCATTCCAGTACAGACCTTACTAACAATCCATTCCAGTACAGACCTTCCAAATAATCCATTCCAGTACAGACCTTACTAATAATCCATTCCAGTACAGACCTTCCAAATAATCCATTCCAGTACAGACCTTACTAATAATCCATTCCAGTACAGGCCTTCCAAATAATCCATTCCAGTACAGACCTTACTAATAATTCATTCCAGTACAGACCTTCCAAATAATCCATTCCAGTACAGACCTTACTAACAATCCATTCCAGTACAGACCTTCCAAATAATCCATTCCAGTACAGACCTTACTAATAATCCATTCCAGTACAGGCCTTCCAAATAATCCATTCCAGTACAGACCTTCCAAATAATTCATTCCACTACAGGCCTTCCAAATAATTCATTCCAGTACAGACCTTCCATATAATTCATTCCAGTACAGACCTTCCAAATAACTCATTCCAGTACAGACCTTCCATATAATTCATTCCAGTACAGACCTTACTAATAATCCATTCCAGTACAGACCTTCCAAATAATCCATTCCAGTACACATCTTCCAAATAATTCATTCCAGTACAGACCTTACTAATAATTCATTCCAGTACAGACCTTACTAATAATCCATTCCAGTACAGACCTTCCAAATAATCCATTCCAGTACAGACCTTCCAAATAATTCATTCCAGTACAGACCTTCCAAATAATCCATTCCAGTACAGACCTTACTAATAATCCATTCCAGTACAGACCTTCCAAATAATTCATTCCAGTACAGACCTTCCAAATAATCCATTCCAGTACAGACCTTACTAATAATTCATTCCAGTACAGACCTTACTAATAATCCATTCCAGTGCAGACCTTCCAAATAATCCATTCCAGTACAGACCTTACTAATAATCCATTCCAGTACAGACCTTCCAAATAATCCATTCCAGTACAGACCTTCCTAATAATCCATTCCAGTACAGGCCTTCCAAATAATCCATTCCAGTACAGACCTTACTAATAATTCATTCCAGTACAGACCTTCCAAATAATCCATTCCAGTACAGACCTTACTAATAATCCATTCCAGTACAGACCTTCCAAATAATCCATTCCAGTACAGACCTTACTAATAATCCATTCCAGTACAGGCCTTCCAAATAATCCATTCCAGTACAGACCTTCCAAATAATTCATTCCACTACAGGCCTTCCAAATAATTCATTCCAGTACAGACCTTCCATATAATTCATTCCAGTACAGACCTTCCAAATAACTCATTCCAGTACAGACCTTCCATATAATTCATTCCAGTACAGACCTTACTAATAATCCATTCCAGTACAGACCTTCCAAATAATCCATTCCAGTGCACATCTTCCAAATAATTCATTCCAGTACAGACCTTACTAATAATTCATTCCAGTACAGACCTTACTAATTATTCATTCCAGTACAGACCTTCCAAATAATTCATTCCAGTACAGACCTTACTAATAATTCATTCCAGTACAGACCTTCCAAATAATTCATTCCAGTACAGACCTTACTAATAATTCATTGCAGTACAGACCTTACTAATAATCCATTCCAGTACAGACCTTCCAAATAATTCATTCCAGTACAGGCCTTCCAAATAATCCATTCCAGTACAGACCTTCCAAATAATTCATTCCAGTACAGACCTTCCAAATAATTCATTCCAGTACAGACCTTACTAATAATTCATTCCAGTACAGACCTTACTAATAATTCATTCCAGTACAGACCTTCCAAATAATTCGTTCCAGGACAGGCCTTCCAAATAATCCATTCCAGTACAGACCTTACTAATAATTCATTCCAGTACAGACCTTCCTAATAATTCATTCCAGTACAGACCTTCCAAATAATTCATTCCAGTACAGACCTTCCAAATAATCCATTCCAGTACAGACCTTCCAAATAATTCATTCCAGTACAGACCTTACTAATAATTCATTCCAGTACAGACCTTCCAAATAATTCATTCCAGTGCAGACCTTCCATATAATTCATTCCAGAACAGACCTTCCAAATAATCCATTCCAGTACAGACCTTACTAATAATTCATTCCAGTACAGACCTTCCATATAATTCATTCCAGTACAGACCTTCCAAATAATTCATTCCAGTACAAACCTTCCATATAATTCATTCCAGTACAGACCTTCCATATAATTCATTCCAGTACAGACCTTCCAAATAATTCATTCCAGTACAAACCTTCCATATAATTCATTCCAGTACAGACCTTACTAATAATTCATTCCAGTACAGACCTTCCATATAATTCATTCCAGTACAGACCTTCCATATAATTCATTCCAGTACAGACCTTCCAAATAATTCATTCCAGTACAAACCTTCCATATAATTCATTCCAGTACAGACCTTACTAATAATTCATACCAGTACAGACCTTCCATATAATTCATTCCAGTACACACCTTCCAAATAATTCATTCCATTACAGACATTCCAAATAATTCATTCCAGTACAGACCTTCCAAATACTTCATTCCAGTACAGACCTTCCAAATAATTCATTCCATTACAGACCTTCCAAATACTTCATTCCAGTACAGACCTTCCAAATAATTCATTCCAGTACAGACCTTCCAAATAATTCATTCCAGTACAGACATTCCAAATAATTCATTCCAATACAGACCTTCCAAATCATTCATTCCAGTACAGACCTTCCAAATAATTCATTCCAGTACAGACCTTCCAAATAATTCATTCCAGTACAGACCTTCCAAATAATTCATTCCAGTACAGACCTTCCAAATAATCCATTCCAGTACAGACCTTACTAATAATTCATTCCAGTACAGACCTTCCAAATAATTCATTCCAGTACAGACCTTCCAAATAATCCATTCCAGTACCGACATTACAAAAAATTCATTCCAGTACAGACCTTCCATATAATTCATTCCAGTACAGACCTTCCAAATAATTCATTCCAGTACAGACCTTCCAAATCATTCATTCCAGTACAGACCTTCCAAATAATTCATTCCAGTACAGACCTTACTAATAATTCATTCCAGTACAGACCTTCCAAATAATTCATTCCAGTACAGACCTTCCAAATCATTCATTCCAGTACAGACCTTCCAAATAATTCATTCCAGTACAGACCTTACTAATAATTCATTCCAGTACAGACCTTCCAAATAATTCATTCCAGTACAGACCTTCCAAATAATTCATTCCAGTACAGACCTTACTAATAATTCATTCCAGTACAAAACTTCCAAATAATTCATTCCAGTACAGACGTTCCAAATAATTCATTCCAGTACAGACCTTCCAAATAATCCATTCCAGTACAGACCTTACTAATAATTCATTCCAGTACAGACCTTCCAAATAATTCATTCCAGTACAGTCCTTACTAATAATTCATTCCAGTATAGACCTTCCAAATAATTCATTCCAGTACAGACCTTCCAAATAATCCATTCCAGTACAGACCTTACAAATAATTCATTCCAGTACAGACCTTACAAATAATTCATTCCAGTACAGACCTTACTAATAATCCATTACAGTACAGACCTTCCAAATAATTCATTCCAGTACAGACCTTCCAAATAATCCATTCCAGTACAGACCTTACAAATAATTCATTCCAGTACAGACCTTACTAATAATTCATTCCAGTACAGACCTTACTAATAATCCATTCCAGTTCAGACCTTCCAAATAATTCATTCCAGTACAGACCTTCCAAATAATTAATTCCAGTACAGACCTTACAAATAATTCATTCCAGTACAGACCTTACTAATAATCCATTCCAGTTCAGACCTTCCAAATAATTCATTCCAGTACAGACCTTCCAAATAATTCATTCCAGTACAGACCTTCCAAATAATTCATTCCAGTACAGACCTTACTAATAATTCATTCCAGTACAGAACTTCCAAATAATTCGTTCCAGTACAGACCTTCCAAATAATTCATTCCAGTACAGACCTTACAAATAATCCATTCCAGTACAGACCTTACTAATAATTCATTCCAGTACAGACCTTCCAAATAATTGATTCCAGTACAGTCCTTACTAATAATTCATTCCAGTACAGACCTTCCAAATAATTCATTCCAGTACAGACCTTCCAAATAATCCATTCCAGTACAGACCTTACAAATAATTCATTCCAGTACAGACCTTACTAATAATTCATTCCAGTACAGACCTTATTAATAATCCATTCCAGTACAGACCTTCCATATAATTCATTCCAGTACAGACCTTACTAATAATCCATTCCAGTACAGACCTTCCAAATAATTCATTCCAGTACAGACCTTCCAAATAATCCATTCCAGTACAGACCTTACAAATAATTCATTCCAGTACAGACCTTACAAATAATTCATTCCAGTACAGACCTTACTAATAATCCATTCCAGTTCAGACCTTCCAAATAATTCATTCCAGTACAGACCTTCCAAATAATTCATTCCAGTACAGACCTTACAAATAATTCATTCCAGTACAGACCTTCCAAATAATTCATTCCAAAACACACCTTCCAAATAATCCATTCCAGTACAGACCTTACTAATAATCCATTCCAGTACAGACCTTACTAATAATTCATTCCAGTACAGACCTTCCAAATAATCCATTCCAGTACAGACCTTATTAATAATTCATTCCAGTACAGACCTTCCAAATAATTCATTCCAGTACAAACCTTCCATATAATTCATTCCAGTACAGACCTTCCATATAATTCATTCCAGTACAGACCTTCCAAATAATTCATTCCAGTACAGACCTTCCAAATTATTCATTCCAGTACAGACCTTCCATATAATTCATTCCAGTACAGACCTTCCAAATAATTCATTCCAGTACAGACCTTCCAAATAATCCATTCCAATACAGACCTTCCATATAATTCATTCCAGTACAGACCTTCCAAATAATCCATTCCAGTACAGACCTTCCAAATAATTCATTCCAATACAGACCTTCCATATAATTCATTCCAGTACAGACCTTCCAAATAATTCATTCCAATACAGACCTTCCATATAATTCATTCCAGTACAGACCTTCCAAATAATCCATTCCAGTACAGACCTTACTAATAATCCATTCCAGTACAGACCTTACTAATAATTCATTCCAGTACAGACCTTCCAAATAATCCATTCCAGTACAGACCTTATTAATAATTCATTCCAGTACAGACCTTCCAAATAATTCATTCCAGTACAAACCTTCCATATAATTCATTCCAGTACAGACCTTCCATATAATTCGTTCCAGTACAGACCTTCCAAATAATCCATTCCAGTACAGACCTTACTAATAATCCATTCCAGTACAGACCTTACTAATAATTCATTCCAGTACAGACCTTCCAAATAATCCATTCCAGTACAGACCTTATTAATAATTCATTCCAGTACAGACCTTCCAAATAATTCATTCCAGTAAAAACCTTCCATATAATCCATTCCAGTTCAGACCTTCCAAATAATTCATTCCAATACAGACCTTCCATATAATTCATTCCAGTACAGACCTTCCAAATAATCCATTCCAGTACAGACCTGATTAATAATTCATTCCAGTACAGACCTTCCAAATAATTCATTCCAGTACAAACCTTCCATATAATCCATTCCAGTTCAGACATTCCAAATAATTCATTCCAATACAGACCTTCCATATAATTCATTCCAGTACAGACCTTCCAAATAATCCATTCCAGTACAGACCTTACTAATAATTCATTCCAGTACAGACCTTCCAAATAATCCATTCCAGTACAGACCTTATTAATAATCCATTCCAGTACAGACCTTCCAAATAATTCATTCCAGTACAAACCTTCCATATAATTCATTCCAGTACAGACCTTCCATATAATTCATTCCAGTACAGACCTTCCAAATAATTCATTCCAGTACAGACCTTCCAAATTATTCATTCCAGTACAGACCTTCCATATAATTCATTCCAGTACAGACCTTACTCATAATTCATCCCAGTACAGACCTTCCAAATAATCCATCACAGTACAGACCTTCCAAATAATCCATCCCAGTACAGACCTTCCAAATAATCCATCACAGTACAGACCTTCCAAATAATCCATTCCAGTACAGACCTTCCAAATAATCCATCACAGTACAGACCTTCCAAATAATCCATCACAGTACAGACCTTCCAAATAATCCATCCCAGTACAGACCTTCCAAATAATCCATCACAGTACAGACCTTCCAAATAATCCATCACAGTACAGACCTTCCAAATAATCCATCACAGTACAGACCTTCCAAATAATCCATCCCAGTACGGACCTTCCAAATAATCCAACACAGTACAGACCTTCCAAATAATCCATCACAGTACAGACCTTCCAAATAATCCATCACAGTACAGACCTTCCACATAATTCATTCCAGTACAGACCTTCCAAATAATTCATTCCAGTACAGACCTTCCAAATAATTCATTCCAGTACAGACCTTCCAAATAATCCATTCCAGTACAGACCTTACTAATAATTCATTCCAGTACAGACCTTCCAAATAATTCATTCCAGTACAGACCTTCTAAATAATCCATTCCAGTACCGACATTACAAAAAATTCATTCCAGTACAGACCTTCCAAATAATTCATTCCAGTACAGACCTTCCAAATCATTCATTCCAGTACAGACCTTCCAAATAATTCATTCCAGTACTGACCTTCCAAATAATTCATTCCAGGACAGACTTTCCAAATAATCCATTCCAGTACCGAGATTACAAAAAATTCATTCCAGTACAGACCTTCCAAATAATTCATTCCAGTACAGACCTTACTAATAATTCATTCCAGTACAGACCTTCCAAATAATTCATTCCAGTACAGACCTTCCAAATAATTCATTCCAGTACAGACCTTACTAATAATTCATTCCAGTACAGAACTTCCAAATAATTCATTCCAGTACAGACCTTCCAAATAATCCATTCCAGTACAGACCTTCCAAATAATTCATTCCAGTACAGACCTTCCAAATAATCCATTCCAGTACAGACCTTACTAATAATTCATTCCAGTACAGACCTTCCAAATAATTCATTCCAGGACAGTCCTTACTAATAATTCATTCCAGTACAGACCTTCCAAATAATTCATTCCAGTACAGACCTTCCAAATAATCCATTCCAGTACAGACCTTACAAATAATTCATTCCAGTACAGACCTTTCAAATAATTCATTCCAGTACAGACCTTACTAATAATCCATTCCAGTACAGACCTTCCATATAATTCATTCCAGTACAGACCTTACTAATAATCCATTCCAGTACAGACCTTCCAAATAATTCATTCCAGTACAGACCTTCCAAATAATCCATTCCAGTACAGACCTTACAAATAATTCATTCCAGTACAGACCTTACAAATAATTCATTCCAGTACAGACCTTACTAATAATCCATTCCAGTTCAGACCTTCCAAATAATTCATTCCAGTGCAGACCTTCCAAATAATTGATTCCAGTACAGACCTTACAAATAATACATTCCAGTACAGACGTTACTAATAATTCATTCCAGTACAGACCTTCCAAATAATTCATTCCAGTACAGACCTTACTAATAATTCATTCCAGTACAGACCTTACTAATAATTCATTCCAGTACAGGCCTTCCAAATAATCCATTCCAGTACAGACCTTCCAAATAATTCGTTCCAGGACAGGCCTTCCAAATAATCCATTCCAGTACAGACCTTACTAATAATTCATTCCAGTACAGACCTTACTAATAATTCATTCCAGTACAGACCTTCCTAATAATTCATTCCAGTACAGACCTTCCAAATAATTCATTCCAGTACAGACCTTCCAAATAATCCATTCCAGTACAGACCTTCCAAATAATTCATTCCAGTACAGACCTTACTAATAATTCATTCCTGTACAGACCTTCCAAATAATTCATTCCAGTGCAGACCTTCCATATAATTCATTCCAGTACAGACCTTCCAAATAATCCATTCCAGTACAGACCTTACTAATAATTCATTCCAGTACAGACCTTCCATATAATTCATTCCAGTACGGACCTTCCAAATAATTCATTCCAGTACAAACCTTCCATATAATTCATTCCAGTACAGACCTTCCATATAATTCATTCCAGTACAGACCTTCCAAATAATTCATTCCAGTACAAACCTTCCATATAATTCATTCCAGTACAGACCTTACTAATAATTCATTCCAGTACAGACCTTCCATATAATTCATTCCAGTACAGACCTTCCAAATAATCCATTCCAGTAAAGACCTTCCAAATAATTCATTCCAGTACAGACCTTCCAAATACTTCATTCCAGTACAGACCTTCCAAATAATTCATTCCAGTACAGACCTTCCAAATACTTCATTCCAGTACAGACCTTCCAAATAATTCATTCCATTACAGACCTTCCAAATACTTCATTCCAGTGCAGACCTTCCAAATAATTCATTCCAGTACAGACCTTCCAAATAATTCATTCCAGTACAGACATTCCAAATAATTCATTCCAATACAGACCTTCCAAATCATTCATTCCAGTACAGACCTTCCAAATAATTCATTCCAGTACAGACCTTCCAAATAATTCATTCCAGTACAGAACTTCCAAATAATTCATTCCAGTACAGACCTTCCAAATAATCCATTCCAGTACAGACCTTACTAATAATTCATTCCAGTACAGACCTTCCAAATAATTCATTCCAGGACAGTCCTTACTAATAATTCATTCCAGTACAGACCTTCCAAATAATTCATTCCAGTACAGACCTTCCAAATAATCCATTCCAGTACAGACCTTACAAATAATTCATTCCAGTACAGACCTTACAAATAATTCATTCCAGTACAGACCTTACTAATAATCCATTCCAGTACAGACCTTCCATATAATTCATTCCAGTACAGACCTTACTAATAATCCATTCCAGTACAGACCTTCCAAATAATTCATTCCAGTACAGACCTTCCAAATAATCCATTCCAGTACAGACCTTACAAATAATTCATTCCAGTACAGACCTTACAAATAATTCATTCCAGTACAGACCTTACTAATAATCCATTCCAGTTCAGACCTTCCAAATAATTCATTCCAGTGCAGACCTTCCAAATAATTCATTCCAGTACAGACCTTACAAATAATTCATTCCAGTACAGACCTTACTAATAATTCATTCCAGTACAGACCTTCCAAATAATTCATTCCAGTACAGACCTTACTAATAATTCATTCCAGTACAGACCTTACTAATAATTCATTCCAGTACAGGCCTTCCAAATAATCCATTCCAGTACAGACCTTCCAAATAATTCGTTCCAGGACAGGCCTTCCAAATAATCCATTCCAGTACAGACCTTACTAATAATTCATTCCAGTACAGACCTTACTAATAATTCATTCCAGTACAGACCTTCCTAATAATTCATTCCAGTACAGACCTTCCAAATAATTCATTCCAGTACAGACCTTCCAAATAATCCATTCCAGTACAGACCTTCCAAATAATTCATTCCAGTACAGACCTTACTAATAATTCATTCCTGTACAGACCTTCCAAATAATTCATTCCAGTGCAGACCTTCCATATAATTCATTCCAGTACAGACCTTCCAAATAATCCATTCCAGTACAGACCTTACTAATAATTCATTCCAGTACAGACCTTCCATATAATTCATTCCAGTACGGACCTTCCAAATAATTCATTCCAGTACAAACCTTCCATATAATTCATTCCAGTACAGACTTTCCATATAATTCATTCCAGTACTGACCTTCCAAATAATTCATTCCAGTACAAACCTTCCATATAATTCATTCCAGTACAGACCTTACTAATAATTCATTCCAGTACAGACCTTCCATATAATTCATTCCAGTACAGACCTTCCAAATAATCCATTCCAGTAAAGACCTTCCAAATAATTCATTCCAGTACAGACCTTCCAAATACTTCATTCCAGTACAGACCTTCCAAATAATTCATTCCAGTACAGACCTTCCAAATACTTCATTCCAGTACAGACCTTCCAAATAATTCATTCCATTACAGACCTTCCAAATACTTCATTCCAGTACAGACCTTCCAAATAATTCATTCCAGTACAGACCTTCCAAATAATTCATTCCAGTACAGACATTCCAAATAATTCATTCCAATACAGACCTTCCAAATCATTCATTCCAGTACAGACCTTCCAAATAATTCATTCCAGTACAGACCTTCCAAATAATTCATTCCAGTACAGACCTTCCAAATAATTCATTCCAGTACAGACCTTCCAAATAATCCATTCCAGTACAGACCTTACTAATAATTCATTCCAGTACAGACCTTCCAAATAATTCATTCCAGTACAGACCTTCCAAATAATCCATTCCAGTACCGACATTACAAAAAATTCATTCCAGTACAGACCTTCCAAATAATTCATTCCAGTACAGACCTTCCAAATCATTCATTCCAGTACAGACCTTCCAAATAATTCATTCCAGTACAGACCTTCCAAATAATTCATTCCAGTACAGACCTTCCAAATAATTCATTCCAGGACAGACCTTCCAAATAATCCATTCCAGTACCGAGATTACAAAAAATTCATTCCAGTACAGACCTTCCAAATAATTCATTCCAGTACAGACCTTACTAATAATCCATTCCAGTACAGACCTTCCAAATAATTCATTCCAGTACAGACCTTCCAAATAATTCATTCCAGTACAGACCTTACTAATAATTCATTCCAGTACAGAACTTCCAAATAATTCATTCCAGTACAGACCTTCCAAATAATTCATTCCAGTACAGACCTTCCAAATAATCCATTCCAGTACAGACCTTACTAATAATTCATTCCAGTACAGACCTTCCAAATAATTCATTCCAGTACAGTCCTTACTAATAATTCATTCCAGTACAGACCTTCCAAATAATTCATTCCAGTACAGACCTTCCAAATAATCCATTCCAGTACAGACCTTACAAATAATTCATTCCAGTACAGACCTTACAAATAATTCATTCCAGTACAGACCTTACTAATAATCCATTCCAGTACAGACCTTCCATATAATTCATTCCAGTACAGACCTTACTAATAATCCATTCCAGTACAGACCTTCCAAATAATTCATTCCAGTACAGACCTTCCAAATAATCCATTCCAGTACAGACCTTACAAATAATTCATTCCAGTACAGACCTTACAAATAATTCATTCCAGTACAGACCTTACTAATAATCCATTCCAGTTCAGACCTTCCAAATAATTCATTCCAGTACAGACCTTCCAAATAATTCATTCCAGTACAGACCTTACAAATAATTCATTCCAGTACAGACCTTACTAATAATCCATTCCAGTTCAGACCTTCCAAATAATTCATTCCAGTACAGACCTTCCATATAATTCATTCCAGTACAGACCTTACAAATAATTCATTCCAGTACAGACCTTACTAATAATCCATTCCAGTTCAGACCTTCCAAATAATTCATTCCAATACAGACCTTCCATATAATTCATTCCAGTACAGACCTTCCAAATAATCCATTCCAGTACAGACCTTACTAATAATCCATTCCAGTACAGACCTTACTAATAATTCATTCCAGTACAGACCTTCCAAATAATCCATTCCAGTACAGACCTTATTAATAATTCATTCCAGTACAGACCTTCCAAATAATTCATTCCAGTACAAACCTTCCATATAATTCATTCCAGTACAGACCTTCCATATAATTCATTCCAGTACAGACCTTCCAAATAATTCATTCCAGTACAGACCTTCCAAATTATTCATTCCAGTACAGACCTTCCATATAATTCATTCCAGTACAGACCTTCCAAATAATTCATTCCAGTACAGACCTTCCAAATAATCCATTCCAATACAGACCTTCCATATAATTCATTCCAGTACAGACCTTCCAAATAATCCATTCCAGTACAGACCTTCCAAATAATTCATTCCAATACAGACCTTCCATATAATTCATTCCAGTACAGACCTTCCAAATAATTCATTCCAATACAGACCTTCCATATAATTCATTCCAGTACAGACCTTCCAAATAATCCATTCCAGTACAGACCTTACTAATAATCCATTCCAGCACAGACCTTACTAATAATTCATTCCAGTACAGACCTTCCAAATAATCCATTCCAGTACAGACCTTATTAATAATTCATTCCAGAACAGACCTTCCAAATAATTCATTCCAGTACAAACCTTCCTTATAATTCATTCCAGTACAGACCTTCCATATAATTCGTTCCAGTACAGACCTTCCAAATAATCCATTCCAGTACAGACCTTACTAATAATCCATTCCAGTACAGACCTTACTAATAATTCATTCCAGTACAGACCTTCCAAATAATCCATTCCAGTACAGACCTTCCAAATAATTCATTCCAGTACAAACCTTCCATATAATTCATTCCAGTCCAGACCTTCCATATAATCCATTCCAGTTCAGACCTTCCAAATAATTCATTCCAATACAGACCTTCCATATAATTCATTCCAGTACAGACCTTCCATATAATCCATTCCAGTTCAGACCTTCCAAATAATTCATTCCAATACAGACCTTCCATATAATTCATTCCAGTACAGACCTTCCAAATAATCCATTCCAGTACAGACCTTATTAATAATTCATTCCAGTACAGACCTTCCAAATAATTCATTCCAGTACAGACCTTCCAAATAATTCATTCCAGTACAGACCTTCCAAATTATTCATTCCAGTACAGACCTTCCATATAATTCATTCCAGTACAGACCTTACTCATAATTCATCCCAGTACAGACCTTCCAAATAATCCATCACAGTACAGACCTTCCAAATAATCCATCCCAGTACAGACATTCCAAATAATCCATCACAGTACAGACCTTCCAAATAATCCATTCCAGTACAGACCTTCCAAATAATCCATCACAGTACAGACCTTCCAAATAATCCATCCCAGTACAGACCTTCCAAATAATCCATCACAGTACAGACCTTCCAAATAATCCATCACAGTACAGACCTTCCAAATAATCTATCACAGTACAGACCTTCCAAATAATCCATCCCAGTACAGACCTTCCAAATAATCCAACACAGTACAGACCTTCCAAATAATCCATCACAGTACAGACCTTCCAAATAATCCATCACAGTACAGACCTTCCACATAATTCATTCCAGTACAGACCTTCCAAATAATTCATTCCAGTACAGACCTTCCAAATAATTCATTCCAGTACAGACCTTCCAAATAATCCATTCCAGTACAGACCTTACTAATAATTCATTCCAGTACAGACCTTCCAAATAATTCATTCCAGTACAGACCTTCCAAATAATCCATTCCAGTACCGACATTACAACAAATTCATTCCAGTACAGACCTTCCAAATAATTCATTCCAGTACAGACCTTCCAAATAATTCATTCCAGGACAGACCTTCCAAATAATCCATTCCAGTACCGAGATTACAAAAAATTCATTCCAGTACAGACCTTCCAAATAATTCATTCCAGTACAGACCTTACTAATAATTCATTCCAGTACAGACCTTCCAAATAATTCATTCCAGTACAGACCTTCCAAATAATTCATTCCAGTACAGACCTTACTAATAATTCATTCCAGTACAGAACTTCCAAATAATTGATTCCAGTACAGACCTTCCAAATAATTCATTCCAGTACAGACCTTCCAAATAATCCATTCCAGTACAGACCTTACTAATAATTCATTCCAGTACAGACCTTCCAAATAATTCATTCCAGTCCAGTCCTTACTAATAATTCATTCCAGTACAGACCTTCCAAATAATTCATTCCAGTACAGACCTTCCAAATAATCCATTCCAGTACAGACCTTACAAATAATTCATTCCAGTACAGACCTTACAAATAATTCATTCCAGTACAGACCTTACTAATAATCCATTCCAATACAGACCTTCCATATAATTCATTCCAGTACAGACCTTACTAATAATCCATTCCAGTACAGACCTTCCAAATAATTCATTCCAGTACAGACCTTCCAAATAGTCCATTCCCGTACAGACCTTACAAATAATTCATTCCAGTACAGACCTTACAAATAATTCATTCCAGTACAGACCTTACTAATAATCCATTCCAGTTCAGACCTTCCAAATAATTCATTCCAGTACAGACCTTCCAAATAATTCATTCCAGTACAGACCTTACAAATAATTCATTCCAGTACAGACCTTACTAATTATCCATTCCAGTTCAGACCTTCCAAATAATCCATTCCAGTACAGACCTTATTAATAATTCATTCCAGTACAGACCTTCCAAATAATTCATTCCAGTACAAACCTTCCATATAATTCATTCCAGTACAGACCTTTCATATATAACATTCCAGTACAGACCTTCCAAATAATTCATTCCAGTACAGACCTTCCAAATTATTCATTCCAGTACAGACCTTCCATATAATTCATTCCAGTACAGACCTTCCAAATAATTCATTCCAGTACAGACCTTCCAAATAATCCATCCCAATACAGACCTTCCATATAATTCATTCCAGTACAGACCTTCCAAATAATCCATTCCAGTACAGACCTTCCAAATAATTCATTCCAATACAGACCTTCCATATAATTCATTCCAGTACAGACCTTCCAAATAATTCATTCCAATACAGACCTTCCATATAATTCATTCCAGTACAGACCTTCCAAATAATCCATTCCAGTACAGACCTTACTAATAATCCATTCCAGTACAGACCTTACTAATAATTCATTCCAGTACAGACCTTCCAAATAATCCATTCCAGTACAGACCTTATTAATAATTCATTCCAGAACAGACCTTCCAAATAATTCATTCCAGTACAAACCTTCCTTATAATTCATTCCAGTACAGACCTTCCATATAATTCGTTCCAGTACAGACCTTCCAAATAATCCATTCCAGTACAGACCTTACTAATAATCCATTCCAGTACAGACCTTACTAATAATTCATTCCAGTACAGACCTTCCAAATAATCCATTCCAGTACAGACCTTCCAAATAATTCATTCCAGTACAAACCTTCCATATAATTCATTCCAGTCCAGACCTTCCATATCATCCATTCCAGTTCAGACCTTCCAAATAATTCATTCCAATACAGACCTTCCATATAATTCATTCCAGTACAGGCCTTCCATATAATCCATTCCAGTTCAGACCTACCAAATAATTCATTCCAATACAGACCTTCCATATAATTCATTCCAGTACAGACCTTCCAAATAATCCATTCCAGTACAGACCTTATTAATAATTCATTCCAGTACAGACCTTCCAAATAATTCATTCCAGTACAAACCTTCCATATAATTCATTCCAGTACAGACCTTACTAATAATTCATTCCAGTACAGACCTTATTAATAATTCATTCCAGTACAGACCTTCCAAATAATCCATTCCAGTACAGACCTTCCAAGTAATTCATTCCAGTACAGACCTTCCATATAATTCATTCCAGTACAGACCTTCCAAATAATTCATTCCAGTACAGACCTTCCAAATTATTCATTCCAGTACAGACCTTCCATATAATTCATTCCAGTACAGACCTTACTCATAATTCATCCCAGTACAGACCTTCCAAATAATCCATCACAGTACAGACCTTCCAAATAATCCATCCCAGTACAGACATTCCAAATAATCCATCACAGTACAGACCTTCCAAATAATCCATTCCAGTACAGACCTTCCAAATAATCCATCACAGTACAGACCTTCCAAATAATCCATCACAGTACAGACCTTCCAAATAATCCATCCCAGTACAGACCTTCCAAATAATCCATCACAGTACAGACCTTCCAAATAATCCATCACAGTACAGACCTTCCAAATAATCTATCACAGTACAGACCTTCCAAATAATCCATCCCAGTACAGACCTTCCAAATAATCCAACACAGTACAGACCTTCCAAATAATCCATCACAGTACAGACCTTCCAAATAATCCATCACAGTACAGACCTTCCACATAATTCATTCCAGTACAGACCTTCCAAATAATTCATTCCAGTACAGACCTTCCAAATAATTCATTCCAGTACAGACCTTCCAAATAATCCATTCCAGTACAGACCTTACTAATAATTCATTCCAGTACAGACCTTCCAAATAATTCATTCCAGTACAGACCTTCCAAATAATCCATTCCAGTACCGACATTACAAAAAATTCATTCCAGTACAGACCTTCCAAATAATTCATTCCAGTACAGACCTTCCAAATAATTCATTCCAGGACAGACCTTCCAAATAATCCATTCCAGTACCGAGATTACAAAAAATTCATTCCAGTACAGACCTTCCAAATAATTCATTCCAGTACAGACCTTCCAAATAATTCATTCCAGGACAGACCTTCCAAATAATCCATTCCAGTACCGAGATTACAAATAATTCATTCCAGTACAGACCTTCCAAATAATTCATTCCAGGACAGACCTTCCAAATAATCCATTCCAGTACCGAGATTACAAAAAATTCATTCCAGTACAGACCTTCCAAATAATTCATTCCAGTACAGACCTTACTAATAATTCATTCCAGTACAGACCTTCCAAATAATTCATTCCAGTACAGACCTTCCAAATAATTCATTCCAGTACAGACCTTACTAATAATTCATTCCAGTACAGACCTTCCAAATAATTCATTCCAGTACAGACCTTCCAAATAATTCATTCCAGTACAGACCTTCCAAATAATCCATTCCAGTACAGACCTTCCAAATAATTCATTCCAGTACAGACCTTCCAAATAATTCATTCCAGTACAGACCTTCCAAATAATTCATTCCAGTACAGACCTTACTAATAATTCATTCCAGTACAGAACTTCCAAATAATTCATTCCAGTACAGACCTTACTAATAATTCATTCCAGTACAGACCTTCCAAATAATTCATTCCAGTACAGACCTTCCAAATAATTCATTCCAGTACAGACCTTCCAAATAATCCATTCCAGTACAGACCTTACTAATAATTCATTCCAGTACAGACCTTCCAAATAATTCATTCCAGTCCAGTCCTTACTAATAATTCATTCCAGTACAGACCTTCCAAATAATTCATTCCAGTACAGACCTTCCAAATAATCCATTCCAGTACAGACCTTACAAATAATTCATTCCAGTACAGACCTTACAAATAATTCATTCCAGTACAGACCTTACTAATAATCCATTCCAGTACAGACCTTCCATATAATTCATTCCAGTACAGACCTTACTAATAATCCATTCCAGTACAGACCTTCCAAATAATTCATTCCAGTACAGACCTTCCAAATAATCCATTCCAGTACAGACCTTACAAATAATTCATTCCAGTACAGACCTTACAAATAATTCATTCCAGTACAGACCTTACTAATAATCCATTCCAGTACAGACCTTACTAATAATTCATTCCAGTACAGACCTTCCAAATAATCCATTCCAGTACAGACCTTATTAATAATTCATTCCAGAACAGACCTTCCAAATAATTCATTCCAGTACAAACCTTCCTTATAATTCATTCCAGTACAGACCTTCCATATAATTCGTTCCAGTACAGACCTTCCAAATAATCCATTCCAGTACAGACCTTACTAATAATCCATTCCAGTACAGACCTTACTAATAATTCATTCCAGTACAGACCTTCCAAATAATCCATTCCAGTACAGACCTTCCAAATAATTCATTCCAGTACAAACCTTCCATATAATTCATTCCAGTCCAGACCTTCCATATAATCCATTCCAGTTCAGACCTTCCAAATAATTCATTCCAATACAGACCTTCCATATAATTCATTCCAGTACAGACCTTCCATATAATCCATTCCAGTTCAGACCTTCCAAATAATTCATTCCAATACAGACCTTCCATATAATTCATTCCAGTACAGACCTTCCAAATAATCCATTCCAGTACAGACCTTATTAATAATTCATTCCAGTACAGACCTTCCAAATAATTCATTCCAGTACAGACCTTCCAAATAATTCATTCCAGTACACACCTTCCATATAATTCATTCCAGTACAGACCTTCCAAATAATTCATTCCAGTACAGACCTTCCAAATTATTCATTCCAGTACAGACCTTCCATATAATTCATTCCAGTACAGACCTTACTCATAATTCATCCCAGTACAGACCTTCCAAATAATCCATCACAGTACAGACCTTCCAAATAATCCATCCCAGTACAGACATTCCAAATAATCCATCACAGTACAGACCTTCCAAATAATCCATTCCAGTACAGACCTTCCAAATAATCCATCACAGTACAGACCTTCCAAATAATCCATCCCAGTACAGACCTTCCAAATAATCCATCACAGTACAGACCTTCCAAATAATCCATCACAGTACAGACCTTCCAAATAATCTATCACAGTACAGACCTTCCAAATAATCCATCCCAGTACAGACCTTCCAAATAATCCAACACAGTACAGACCTTCCAAATAATCCATCACAGTACAGACCTTCCAAATAATCCATCACAGTACAGACCTTCCACATAATTCATTCCAGTACAGACCTTCCAAATAATTCATTCCAGTACAGACCTTCCAAATAATTCATTCCAGTACAGACCTTCCAAATAATCCATTCCAGTACAGACCTTACTAATAATTCATTCCAGTACAGACCTTCCAAATAATTCATTCCAGTACAGACCTTCCAAATAATCCATTCCAGTACCGACATTACAAAAAATTCATTCCAGTACAGACCTTCCAAATAATTCATTCCAGTACAGACCTTCCAAATAATTCATTCCAGGACAGACCTTCCAAATAATCCATTCCAGTACCGAGATTACAAAAAATTCATTCCAGTACAGACCTTCCAAATAATTCATTCCAGTACAGACCTTACTAATAATTCATTCCAGTACAGACCTTCCAAATAATTCATTCCAGTACAGACCTTCCAAATAATTCATTCCAGTACAGACCTTACTAATAATTCATTCCAGTACAGAACTTCCAAATAATTCATTCCAGTACAGACCTTCCAAATAATTCATTCCAGTACAGACCTTCCAAATAATCCATTCCAGTACAGACCTTACTAATAATTCATTCCAGTACAGACCTTCCAAATAATTCATTCCAGTCCAGTCCTTACTAATAATTCATTCCAGTACAGACCTTCCAAATAATTCATTCCAGTACAGACCTTCCAAATAATCCATTCCAGTACAGACCTTACAAATAATTCATTCCAGTACAGACCTTACAAATAATTCATTCCAGTACAGACCTTACTAATAATCCATTCCAATACAGACCTTCCATATAATTCATTCCAGTACAGACCTTACTAATAATCCATTCCAGTACAGACCTTCCAAATAATTCATTCCAGTACAGACCTTCCAAATAGTCCATTCCAGTACAGACCTTACAAATAATTCATTCCAGTACAGACCTTACAAATAATTCATTCCAGTACAGACCTTACTAATAATCCATTCCAGTTCAGACCTTCCAAATAATTCATTCCAGTACAGACCTTCCAAATAATTCATTCCAGTACAGACCTTACAAATAATTCATTCCAGTACAGACCTTACTAATTATCCATTCCAGTTCAGACCTTCCAAATAATCCATTCCAGTACAGACCTTATTAATAATTCATTCCAGTACAGACCTTCCAAATAATTCATTCCAGTACAAACCTTCCATATAATTCATTCCAGTACAGACCTTTCATATATAACATTCCAGTACAGACCTTCCAAATAATTCATTCCAGTACAGACCTTCCAAATTATTCATTCCAGTACAGACCTTCCATATAATTCATACCAGTACAGACCTTCCAAATAATTCATTCCAGTACAGACCTTCCAAATAATCCATTCCAATACAGACCTTCCATATAATTCATTCCAGTACAGACCTTCCAAATAATCCATTCCAGTACAGACCTTCCAAATAATTCATTCCAATACAGACCTTCCATATAATTCATTCCAGTACAGACCTTCCAAATAATCCATTCCAGTACAGACCTTACTAATAATCCATTCCAGTACAGACCTTACTAATAATTCATTCCAGTACAGACCTTCCAAATAATCCATTCCAGTACAGACCTTATTAATAATTCATTCCAGAACAGACCTTCCAAATAATTCATTCCAGTACAAACCTTCCTTATAATTCATTCCAGTACAGACCTTCCATATAATTCGTTCCAGTACAGACCTACCAAATAATCCATTCCAGTACAGACCTTACTAATAATCCATTCCAGTACAGACCTTACTAATAATTCATTCCAGTACAGACCTTCCAAATAATCCATTCCAGTACAGACCTTCCAAATAATTCATTCCAGTACAAACCTTCCATATAATTCATTCCAGTCCAGACCTTCCATATCATCCATTCCAGTTCAGACCTTCCAAATAATTCATTCCAATACAGACCTTCCATATAATTCATTCCAGTACAGGCCTTCCATATAATCCATTCCAGTTCAGACCTTCCAAATAATTCATTCCAATACAGACCTTCCATATAATTCATTCCAGTACAGACCTTCCAAATAATCCATTCCAGTACAGACCTTCCAAATAATCCAACACAGTACAGACCTTCCAAATAATCCATCACAGTACAGACCTTCCAAATAATCCATCACAGTACAGACCTTCCACATAATTCATTCCAGTACAGACCTTACAAATAATTCATTCCAGTACAGACCTTACTAATAATCCATTCCAGTACAGACCTTCCAAATAATTCATTCCAATACAGACCTTCCAAATAATTCATTCCAGTACAGACCTTCCATATAATTCATTCCAGTACAGACCTTACAAATAATTCATTCCAGTACAGACCTTACTAATAATCCATTCCAGTTCAGACCTTCCAAATAATTCATTCCAATACAGACCTTCCATATAATTCATTCCAGTACAGACCTTCCAAATAATCCATTCCAGTACAGACCTTACTAATAATCCATTCCAGTGCAGACCTTACTAATAATCCATTCCAGTACAGACCTTCCAAATAATTCATTCCAATACAGACCTTACTAATAATCCATTCCAGTACAGACCTTCCAAATAATTCATTCCAATACAGACCTTCCATATAATTCATTCCAGTACAGACCTTCCAAATAATCCATTCCAGTACAGACCTTACTAATAATTCATTCCAGTACAGACCTTCCAAATAATCCATTCCAGTACAGACCTTATTAACAATTCATTCCAGTACAGACCTTCCAAATAATTCATTCCAGTACAAACCTTCCATATAATTCATTCCAGTACAGACCTTCCATATAATTCATTCCAGAACAGACCTTCCAAATAATTCATTCCAGTACAGACCTTCCAAATTATTCATTCCAGTACAGACCTTCCATATAATTCATTCCAGTACAGACCTTCCAAATAATTCATTCCAGTACAGACCTTCCAAATAATCCATTCCAATACAGACCTTCCATATAATTCATTCCAGTACAGACCTTCCAAATAATCCATTCCAGTACAGACCTTCCAAATAATTCATTCCAATACAGACCTTCCATATAATTCATTCCAGTACAGACCTTCCAAATAATTCATTCCAATACAGACCTTCCATATAATCCATTCCAGTACAGACCTTCCAAATAATCCATTCCAGTAAAGACCTTACTAATAATCCATTCCAGTACAGACCTTACTAATAATTCATTCCAGTACAGACCTTCCAAATAATCCATTCCAGTACAGACCTTATTAATAATTCATTCCAGAACAGACCTTCCAAATAATTCATTCCAGTACAAACCTTCCTTATAATTCATTCCAGTACAGACCTTCCATATAATTCGTTCCAGTACAGACCTTCCAAATAATCCATTCCAGTACAGACCTTACTAATAATCCATTCCAGTACAGACCTTACTAATAATTCATTCCAGTACAGACCTTCCAAATAATCCATTCCAGTACAGACCTTCCAAATAATTCATTCCAGTACAAACCTTCCATATAATTCATTCCAGTCCAGACCTTCCATATAATCCATTCCAGTTCAGACCTTCCAAATAATTCATTCCAATACAGACCTTCCATATAATTCATTCCAGTACAGACCTTCCATATAATCCATTCCAGTTCAGACCTTCCAAATAATTCATTCCAATACAGACCTTCCATATAATTCATTCCAGTACAGACCTTCCAAATAATCCATTCCTGTACAGACCTTATTAATAATTCATTCCAGTACAGACCTTCCAAATAATTCATTCCAGTACAAACCTTCCATATAATTCATTCCAGTACAGACCTTCCATATAATTCATTCCAGTACAGACCTTCCAAATAATTCATTCCAGTACAGACCTTCCAAATTATTCATTCCAGTACAGACCTTCCATATAATTCATTCCAGTACAAACCTTCCATATAATTCATTCCAGTACAGACCTTCCATATAATTCATTCCAGTACAGACCTTCCAAATTATTCATTCCAGTACAGACCTTCCATATAATTCATTCCAGTACAGACCTTACTCATAATTCATTCCAGTACAGACCTTCCAAATAATCCATCCCAGTACAGACATTCCAAATAATCCATCACAGTACAGACCTTCCAAATAATCCATTCCAGTACAGACCTTCCAAATAATCCATCACAGTACAGACCTTCCAAATAATCCATCCCAGTACAGACCTTCCAAATAATCCATCACAGTACAGACCTTCCAAATAATCCATCACAGTACACACCTTCCAAATAATCTATCACAGTACAGACCTTCCAAATAATCCATCCCAGTACAGACCTTCCAAATAATCCAACACAGTACAGACCTTCCAAATAATCCATCACAGTACAGACCTTCCAAATAATCCATCACAGTACAGACCTTCCACATAATCCATTCCAGTACAGACCTTCCAAATAATTCATTCCAGTACAGACCTTCCAAATAATCCATTCCAGTACAGACCTTACTAATAATTCATTCCAGTACAGACCTTCCAAATAATTCATTCCAGTACAGACCTTCCAAATAATCCATTACAGTACCGACATTACAAAAAATTCATTCCAGTACAGACCTTCCAAATAATTCATTCCAGTACAGACCTTCCAAATAATTCATTCGAGGACAGACCTTCCAAATAATCCATTCCAGTACCGAGATTACAAAAAATTCATTCCAGTACAGACCTTCCAAATAATTCATTCCAGTACAGACCTTACTAATAATCCATTCCAGTTCAGACCTTCCAAATAATTCATTCCAATACAGACCTTCCATATAATTCATTCCAGTACAGACCTTCCAAATAATCCATTCCAGTACAGACCTTACTAATAATCCATTCCAGTGCAGACCTTACTAATAATTCATTCCAGTACAGACCTTCCAAATAATCCATTCCAGTACAGACCTTCCATATAATTCATTCCAGTACAGACCTTCCAAATAATTCATTCCAGTACAAACCTTCCATATAATTCATTCCAGTACAGACCTTCCATATAATTCATTCCAGAACAGACCTTCCAAATAATTCATTCCAGTACAGACCTTCCAAATTATTCATTCCAGTACAGACCTTCCATATAATTCATTCCAGTACAGACCTTCCAAATAATTCATTCCAGTACAGACCTTCCAAATAATCCATTCCAATACAGACCTTCCATATAATTCATTCCAGTACAGACCTTCCAAATAATCCATTCCAGTACAGACCTTCCAAATAATTCATTCCAATACAGACCTTCCATATAATTCATTCCAGTACAGACCTTCCAAATAATTCATTCCAATACAGACCTTCCATATAATCCATTCCAGTACAGACCTTCCAAATAATCCATTCCAGTAAAGACCTTACTAATAATCCATTCCAGTACAGACCTTACTAATAATTCATTCCAGTACAGACCTTCCAAATAATCCATTCCAGTACAGACCTTATTAATAATTCATTCCAGAACAGACCTTCCAAATAATTCATTCCAGTACAAACCTTCCTTATAATTCATTCCAGTACAGACCTTCCATATAATTCGTTCCAGTACAGACCTTCCAAATAATCCATTCCAGTACAGACCTTACTAATAATCCATTCCAGTACAGACCTTACTAATAATTCATTCCAGTACAGACCTTCCAAATAATCCATTCCAGTACAGACCTTCCAAATAATTCATTCCAGTACAAACCTTCCATATAATTCATTCCAGTCCAGACCTTCCATATAATCCATTCCAGTTCAGACCTTCCAAATAATTCATTCCAATACAGACCTTCCATATAATTCATTCCAGTACAGACCTTCCATATAATCCATTCCAGTTCAGACCTTCCAAATAATTCATTCCAATACAGACCTTCCATATAATTCATTCCAGTACAGACCTTCCAAATAATCCATTCCAGTACAGACCTTATTAATAATTAATTCCAGTACAGACCTTCCAAATAATTCATTCCAGTACAAACCTTCCATATAATTCATTCCAGTACAGACCTTCCATATAATTCATTCCAGTACAGACCTTCCAAATAATTCATTCCAGTACAGACCTTCCAAATTATTCATTCCAGTACAGACCTTCCATATAATTCATTCCAGTACAGACCTTACTCATAATTCATCCCAGTACAGACCTTCCAAATAATCCATCACAGTACAGACCTTCCAAATAATCCATCCCAGTACAGACATTCCAAATAATCCATCACAGTACAGACCTTCCAAATAATCCATTCCAGTACAGACCTTCCAAATAATCCATCACAGTACAGACCTTCCAAATAATCCATCACAGTACAGACCTTCCAAATAATCCATCCCAGTACAGACCTTCCAAATAATCCATCACAGTACAGACCTTCCAAATAATCCATCACAGTACACACCTTCCAAATAATCTATCACAGTACAGACCTTCCAAATAATCCATCCCAGTACAGACCTTCCAAATAATCCAACACAGTACAGACCTTCCAAATAATCCATCACAGTACAGACCTTCCAAATAATCCATCACAGTACAGACCTTCCACATAATTCATTCCAGTACAGACCTTCCAAATAATTCATTCCAGTACAGACCTTCCAAATAATTCATTCCAGTACAGACCTTCCAAATAATCCATTCCAGTACAGACCTTACTAATAATTCATTCCAGTACAGACCTTCCAAATAATTCATTCCAGTACAGACCTTCCAAATAATCCATTACAGTACCGACATTACAAAAAATTCATTCCAGTACAGACCTTCCAAATAATTCATTCCAGTACAGACCTTCCAAATAATTCATTCGAGGACAGACCTTCCAAATAATCCATTCCAGTACCGAGATTACAAAAAATTCATTCCAGTACAGACCTTCCAAATAATTCATTCCAGTACAGACCTTACTAATAATTCATTCCAGTACAGACCTTCCAAATAATTCATTCCAGTACAGACCTTACTAATAATTCATTCCAGTACAGAACTTCCAAATAATTCATTCCAGTACAGACCTTCCAAATAATTCATTCCAGTACAGACCTTCCAAATAATCCATTCCAGTACAGACCTTACTAATAATTCATTCCAGTACAGACCTTCCAAATAATTCATTCCAGTCCAGTCCTTACTAATAATTCATTCCAGTACAGACCTTCCAAATAATTCATTCCAGTACAGACCTTCCAAATAATCCATTCCAGTACAGACCTTACAAATAATTCATTCCAGTACAGACCTTACAAATAATTCATTCCAGTACAGACCTTACTAATAATCCATCACAGTACAGACCTTCCATATAATTCATTCCAGTACAGACCTTACTAATAATCCATTCCAGTACAGACCTTCCAAATAATTCATTCCAGTACAGACCTTCCAAATAATCCATTCCAGTACAGACCTTACAAATAATTCATTCCAGTACAGACCTTACAAATAATTCATTCCAGTACAGACCTTACTAATAATCCATTCCAGTTCAGACCTTCCAAATAATTCATTCCAGTACAGACCTTCCAAATAATTCATTCCAGTACAGACCTTACAAATAATTCATTCCAGTACAGACCTTACTAATTATCCATTCCAGTTCAGACCTTCCAAATAATTCATTCCAGTACAGACCTTCCATATAATTCATTCCAGTACAGACATTACAAATAATTCATTCCAGTACAGACCTTACTAATAATCCATTCCAGTTCAGACCTTCCAAATAATTCATTCCAATACAGACCTTCCATATAATTCATTCCAGTACAGACCTTCCAAATAATCCATTCCAGTACAGACCTTACTAATAATCCATTCCAGTACAGACCTTACTAATAATTCATTCCAGTACAGACCTTCCAAATAATCCATTCCAGTACAGACCTTATTAATAATTCATTCCAGTACAGACCTTCCAAATAATTCATTCCAGTACAGACCTTCCATATAATTCATTCCAGTACAGACCTTACAAATAATTCATTCCAGTACAGACCTTACTAATAATCCATTCCAGTTCAGACCTTCCAAATAATTCATTCCAATACAGACCTTCCATATAATTCATTCCAGTACAGACCTTCCAAATAATCCATTCCAGTACAGACCTTACTAATAATCCATTCCAGTACAGACCTTACTAATAATTCATTCCAGTACAGACCTTCCAAATAATCCATTCCAGTACAGACCTTATTAATAATTCATTCCAGTACAGACCTTCCAAATAATCCATTCCAGTACAGACCATATTAATAATTCATTCCAGTACAGACCTTCCAAACAATTCATTCCAGTACAAACCTTCCATATAATTCATTCCAGTACAAACCTTCCATATAATTCATTCCAGTACAGACCTTCCATATAATTCATTCCAGTACAGACCTTCCAAATAATTCATTCCAGTACAGACCTTCCAAATAATTCATTCCAGTACAGACCTTCCAAATAATCCATTCCAATACAGACCTTCCATATAATTCATTCCAGTACAAACCTTCCATATAATTCATTCCAGTACAGACCTTCCATATAATTCGTTCCAGTACAGACCTTACTAATAATCCATTCCAGTACAGACCTTCCAAATAATTCATTCCAGTACAGACCTTCCAAATAATCCATTCCAGTACAGACCTTACAAATAATTCATTCCAGTACAGACCTTACTAATAATCCATTCCAGTTCAGACCTTCCAAATAATTCATTCCAGTACAGACCTTCCAAATAATTCATTCCAGTACAGACCTTACAAATAATTCATTCCAGTACAGACCTTACTAATTATCCATTCCAGTTCAGACCTTCCAAATAATTCATTCCAGTACATACCTTCCATATAATTCATTCCAGTACAGACCTTACAAATAATTCATTCCAGTACAGACCTTACTAATAATCCATTCCAGTTCAGACCTTCCAAATAATTCATTCCAATACAGACCTTCCATATAATTCATTCCAGTACAGACCTTCCAAATAATCCATTCCAGTACAGACCTTACTAATAATCCATTCCAGTACAGACCTTCCAAATAATCCATTCCAGTACAGACCTTACTAATAATTCATTCCAGTACAGACCTTCCAAATAATCCATTCCAGTACAGACCTTATTAATAATTCATTCCAGTACAGACCTTCCAAATAATTCATTCCAGTGCAGACCTTCCATATAATTCATTCCAGTACAGACCTTACAAATAATTCATTCCAGTACAGACCTTACTAATAATCCATTCCAGTTCAGACCTTCCAAATAATTCATTCCAATACAGACCTTCCATATAATTCATTCCAGTACAGACCTTCCAAATAATCCATTCCAGTACAGACCTTACTAATAATCCATTCCAGTACAGACCTTACTAATAATTCATTCCAGTAAAGACCTTCCAAATAATCCATTCCAGTACAGACCTTATTAATAATCCATTCCAGTACAGGCCTTATTAATAATTCATTCCCGTACAGACCTTCCAAACAATTCATTCCAGTACAAACCTTCCATATAATTCATTCCAGTACAGACCTTCCATATAATTCATTCCAGTACAGACCTTCCAAATAATCCATTCCAGTACAGACCTTACTAATAATCCATTCCAGTACAGACCTTATTAATAATTCATTCCAGTACAGACCTTCCAAATAATCCATTCCAGTACAGACCTTACTAATAATCCATTCCAATACAGACCTTCCAAATAATCCATTCCAGTACAGACCTTATTAATAATTCATTCCAGTACAGACCTTCCAAATAATCCATTCCAGTACAGACCTTATTAATAATTCATTCCAGTACAGACCTTCCAAACAATTCATTCCAGTACAAACCTTCCATATAATTCATTCCAGTACAGACCTTCCATATATTTCATTCCAGTACAGACCTTCCAAATTATTCATTCCAGTACAGACCTTCCATATAATTCATTCCAGTACAGACCTTCCATATAATTCGTTCCAGTACAGACCTTCCAAATAA
Organism: Heterodontus francisci; assembly: GCF_036365525.1. Taxonomy (NCBI): domain Eukaryota; kingdom Metazoa; phylum Chordata; class Chondrichthyes; order Heterodontiformes; family Heterodontidae; genus Heterodontus; species Heterodontus francisci. The sequence continues at coordinate 27,780,103 of NC_090384.1, forward strand.
TCCATTCCAGTACAGACCTTACTAATAATCCATTCCAGTACAGACCTTACTAATAATTCATTCCAGTACAGACCTTCCAAATAATCCATTCCAGTACAGACCTTATTAATAATTCATTCCAGTACAGACCTTCCAAATAATTCATTCCAGTACAGACCTTCCAAATAATCCATTCCAGTACAGACCTTATTAATAATTCATTCCAGTACAGACCTTCCAAACAATTCATTCCAGTACAGACCTTCCAAATAATCCATTCCAGTACAGACCTTATTAATAATTCATTCCAGTACAGACCTTCCAAACAATTCATTCCAGTACAAACCTTCCATATAATTCATTCCAGTACAGACCTTCCATATATTTCATTCCAGT